>NC_057800.1:656696664-656996664 GCF_018294505.1 Triticum aestivum | reverse complement strand
GCCTGAGCAGAAGGGAATGAATCGGGAAGAAGGCGTGGGTGAAAAGAGTGAATCCTTGTCCCTTTATAAGGGCAGAAGAGGCGGTGCGCTTCCCCACTTACCTGGTAAAATCGCTTATTCCCCGAACGTCATAATTGATGGCACGGTTGGGTTACCCATACCTGTATTGAGGAGAATCCCGTGATAAGGGGACACGATCTCTGCTCTGACAAGACTGTCAAGAAAACCGCCTCCATATGCGCAGTGCTGGTTGAGAAAAACGATTCGAATAATGACTGGGCCGCAGTATGATGTCATGCTGTCAAGCGTGTCAGCAAATTAGATTTGTGGAAATATTATTCTCTCTATGGTGGTATGTGGAACTTGTTTACAGAGCCGGACACTGTCCTTGTGTCCAGAATCTTCCATGAAGTATTCAGAGGAAGAACCCGCCTTGCAATGCCGAAGACAAATCTGCGCGCCGGACTCATCGTCATTGAAGCCTGGTTAGGGGCTACTGAGGGAGTCCTAGATTAGGGGGTCTCCGGACAGCCGGACTATATCCTTTGGCCGGACTGTTGGACTATGAAGATACAAGATTAAAGACTTCGTCCCGTGTCCGGATGGGACTTTCCTTGGCGTGGAAGGCAAGCTTGGCAATACGGATATGTAGATCTCCTCCCTTGTAACCGACTCTGTGTAACCCTAGCCCCCTCCGGTGTCTATATAAACCGTAGGGTTTAGTCTATAGGACAACAACAATCATACCATAGGCTAGCTTCTAGGGTTTAGCCTCTACGATCTCGTGGTAGATCAACTCTTGTAATACTCATATCATCAAGATCAATCAAGCAGGACGTAGGGTATTACCTCCATCAAGAGGGCCCGAACCTGGGTAAACAACGTGTCCCCTGCCTCCTGTTACCATCCGCCTTAGACGCACAGTTCGGGACCCCCTACCCGAGATCCGTCGGTTTTGACGCCGACACATTGCAATACCATTTACGCTCACTTTTATCATCAGTTACCTTGTTGTGTTTATATTTTCAGATTACAAAAACATATATCTACTATCCATATTCAACGTGTATCACCATCTCTTCGCCGAACTAGTGCACCTATACAATTTACCATTGTATTGGGTGTGTTGGGGACACAAGAGACTCTTTGTTATTTGGTTGCAGGGTTGCTTGAGAGAGACCATCTTCATCCTATGCCTCCTACGGATTGATAAACCTTAGGTCATCCACTTGAGGGAAATTTGCTACTGTCCTACAAACCTCTGCACTTGGAGGCCCAACAACGTCTACAAGAAGAAGGTTGTGTAGTAGACATCAAGCTCTTTTCTGGCGCTGTTGCCGGGGAGGCGAGGAAAGCGGCACTAACACCCCGTCAACTAAGCTCTTTTCTGGCGCCGTTGCCGGGGAGGTTAGCGCTTGAAGATATATCTTTAGATCTTGCAATCGAGTCTTTTAGTTTCTTGTTTTATCACTAGTTTAGTTTATAAAAGAAAATAAAAAATGGAATTAAGTTTGCCTCATATGCTTCATCTTTTTAATATCTTTCGTGAGTATGATGGGAAGGAAAATTGTGCCAAAGTGTTAGAAGAAGAATGCATTAAAATGTTTGGCACTAAATCTTTGAATGATGAGCATGATTGCAATGTTGTTAGTATGAACTCCTTGAATATCCATAGTACTAATGATGATGGCACTAGTTATGATGAAAATGTCTCCTATAAACATGTCAATTCTTGTGGAGTGCATTAGGTTTGCAAGTACACACCAATTAGGGAAGATAGATATTGCAAGAGGCATAAGTACTTAGAAACTAAATGGTTGCAAGAAAGGCTAGATGTTTGTGCTGAAAATTTAAATTTTCTTAGCCGTACTTGTGAACTTTGCAATGAACGTGATCATTTCAGTACCCAATGCAAGTTGTTTCATGATTGTATCGTCTCCAAAAATTGCGATGACTTGATTTCTCTTGCACATCATAATGAACTTAGTTTGCTCTTGGGTTATGAAGAAATGAAACGTATAACTAAGGTTATTCCAGAATTTGCCCTTTATAGAGTTCTTAATTTTGATCTAGAAGAAATTTATATGTATTGTGCGGTGAATTGCATTGAAAATCCTTATATTGACAATTACATAAAGAAAAGAAAACAAATAGAGGATGAAGAGAATACTAATGAAAGGGAAGATACTTCCCAATATCCTCCTATTATTTGTTATGATGAATCAGGTAACAAGGAGGAGCCTCCAATTCAACCAATCTCATTAATAAGGAGCTCCAAAAGGAGGATTGAACCCACACATGATGTGGTGAAGAAGAAGAAAAGAAAAGGGAAGAGAGGTAAAAAGATATCTCTCCCAAATAATGCTGCTCCTATTACTGTTGTGCCTCATGAAAATATAATTGTGGAAGATAATGATACTTCTTATGATCTTGAAAATCTTTTTGGCACTTGCTTGGAAGAATATGATAATTGCTCTACTATTGGTGCTATCCATACTATTAATGATGAGAGTGATTATGCTTATGATATGAAAAGGCCCAAACCTGGGGATGTTATGTTTGATGAAGATGATGTTTTTGAGAATATATTTGCTGCAATTAATGTTTGTCCCATGCTTGGGGATGCTACATTTAACGAAGATGATATTTTTAGTCTCCCAAGTTTTGATATGCAAATTTATAATGATGATAGCATGCTTCCTACTTATGATGATTATATTGATGAAAGTGGGTTTGTAAGAGTGTCAACTTTAGGAAGTAATGATCCCACTATTTTGGAGGATGTTGAATCTTACTATGATAATTATGAAAGTGGATTTGGAGAGGTCATGACTTTATTTAGAAATGAATCCACTATCTTGGAAGAGGTTTCAATTGATTATGATGAGAACAAAGTTGCTACTTATGATGATTATTGTGATGATACTTATGCTATAAAAGCAGTGATGATTATATCTATAAAACTTGTCATGATTATTATTACCCCCTTTCTGAACATTACTCTTTTAATGTGGAAGCAATTTATAGTATTCGAGTCTCTTATGATACTCCCACTATTCCGAATGAGAAGAATTTTGCTTATGTGGAGAGTAATAAAATTTCTATGCTTGTAGATCATGAAAAGAATGCATTATGTGATAGTTATATTGTTGAATTCATTCATGAAGCTACTGAAAATTATTATGAGGGAGGAATATATGCCTGTAGGAATTGCAATAATATCAAGTTCCCTCTCTATGTGCTTAAAGTTTTGAAGTTATGCTTGTTTTACCTTCCTATGCAAGTTGATTCTTGTTCCCATAAGTTGTTTGCTCACAAAATCCCTATGCATAGGAAGTGCGTTAGAATTAAATGTGCTAGTCATATTCTTCATGATGCTCTCTTTATGTTTCAATTTTTATCTTTTATGTGAGCATCATTGAAATCATCATGCCTAGCTAGGGGCGTCAAACGATAGCGCTTGTTGGGAGGCAACCCAATTTTATTTTAGTTCCTTGCTTTTTGTTATTGTTTAGTAATAAATAATTTATAGCCTCTGTTTAGATGTGGTTTTATGTTTTAATTAGTGTTTGTGCCAAGTAGAACCTTTGGGAAGACTTGGGGAAAGTCTTTGCGATCATGCTGTAAAAAACAGAAACTTTAGCGCTTACGAGAATTGCTGCCATTTTTTATTGGAGAGTGATATTTAGTTAATTCTTTTTGCAGATGATTAATAGATAAGGTCCTCACGTCCAGAAATTTATTTTAGAATTTTTGGAGTTCCAGAAGTTTGCGTTAGCTACAGATTACTACAGACTGTTCTGTTTTTGACAGATTCTGTTTTTCATGTGTTGTTTACTTATTTTGCTGAATATATGGCTAGTAAAAGAGTTTATAAACCATAGATAAGTTGGAAGTGGTGTTTTAACACCAATATAAATCAAGAATGAGTTCATTACAGTATCTTGAAGTGGTGTTTTGTTTTCTTTCGCTAACGGAGCTTACGAGTTTTCTGTTAAGTTTTGTGTTGTGAAGTTTTCAAGTTATTGGGTAAAGATTCAATGGACTACGGAATAAGGAGTGGCAAGAGCCTAAGCTTGGGGATGCCCAAGGCACCCCAAGGTAATATTCAAGGACAACCAAGAGCCTAAGCTTGGGGATGCGCCGGAAGGCATCCCCTCTTTCGTCTTCGTTCATCGGTAACTTTACTTGGAGCTATATTCTTATTCGCCACATGATATGTGTTTTGCTTGGAGCGTCATTTTATTTTATTTAGTATTGCTTGTTGTTTGAATAAAATACCAGGATCTGAAATTCTTAAATTATACAGAGTATTCACATAGTTGCATAATTATTCGACTACTCATTGATCTTCACTTATATCTTTCAGAGTAGTTTGTCATTTGCTCTAGTGCTTCACTTACATCATTTTAGAGCATGGTGGTGGTTTTATTTTATAGAAATAGATTGTAGCAACCCGACCTCAAACGGTCAAGTCTCTGTGCTTCAGTGTTATCCCTGGATCGGTAATGCTGACACACACAGTACTCGAAGGATTTATAACAGTGTAGCAATCACACACTTATTACATCAAATGTCTCAAAAGAGAACTTATTACAATAAATATGGCTTAAAGCCATCTAATACGATAACAGCAGAAGGCTTGGAAGATAAAGTGAGTCCATCAACTCCAACGGCATAGCTGAGCTGCACGGCAACGACCCAACGAACCTTACTCCTCGTTTGAAAAGTCTGCAACATAATACGTTGCAGCCCAAAAACGGGTCAGCACATGGAATATGCTGGCAATATAACACAGTAGAGCAAGAACAAAATAATGCTATCACTACATGCATATTTGGCTGGTGCTAAGCTCTATGGTTAT
Organism: Triticum aestivum; assembly: GCF_018294505.1. Taxonomy (NCBI): domain Eukaryota; kingdom Viridiplantae; phylum Streptophyta; class Magnoliopsida; order Poales; family Poaceae; genus Triticum; species Triticum aestivum. Next base: position 656,991,800 of record NC_057800.1, on the reverse strand, counting down.
AGTTTTTGCAAAAAGCCATTTTTTTCCTACAACAAAGGAATATATTTTATTTAACTATCATGGTAGTCGAAACATCATTGAGAAGGTTTCTCCAACTCAATCCCAATTAAAAATAATTATCAACCCAACAATATTAATTTAGAGTGATGAGATAGATATGATAATCCAAGTACTAGATACTCAAGAATTGTCCATAACCGGGGAGACGGCTAACCATGATTAGATTGTACACTCTGCAGAGGTTTGTGCACTTTTCCCCACAAGACCCGATCTCGAAACATTTACTCTTTACTCCGGGCAGACCATACCAACCTACATCCCTCTACCTGCTGATCCACCTCTTCGAGAGCTCATGTAACTTACTCAGCTATGCTAGAGCCCATAATAGCATGTGGCTGCACACGAAAGTTTCTAGCATGAAATATCTCAGTTCCCTTTGAGCCTGGGTGGCGGACCTTAGGATTATCACACGGGTACTTCGGGATATCCTAGGATAACACTGAATTCTCCAGGTGCCCGACAAACAATCCACCCAGATGTGTATTCAAGTTGCCACCTTAAGTTGAACCATTAATTAACAACCTCACATCTATCATGGATTTCACTCACCCAAACCACGTCTACGAGCATAGCATAGCAATATAAGCAATACGTAGAAGTAACTCCCAAGGGTTTGATAATAATAGGGCAATAGGTTCTACCTCATTAACTACTTCCCAACCCACAAGTTAATCACATCCTAGTCATGCAATGTTTGAGGATTGCAGCTAATGCATAAAAACTGGGTGATAAAGGGGTATGATCAAAGTGTTACTTGCCTTGCTGATGATCCGCAAAACCTAAAGATTCGAAGTAGCACGCTTCGCACTCCGGGTGTTCTATCGCAAAGAAGAAATAGCATACATAAGCAATCAAGCAAAGAAGGATGGATAAAACTCAAATAAGAAGGTCTAACTAGAAAGTTCAACTTAAGAACTCCGGTTTGCAAAAAGAATCAAATCAAACGGGGCAACGAAACTCTAACTGCGAAACAAACAAGGTCCGTTTACTATTCTAGACTAAAGTCAAATTTTACAGTATCAAAACCTTGTTCAAGTTGAATAAACAGAAAGAGGGTTTCGAGACGAAGATCCAGGCACTTGAATCGCCTGATTCTGACAAACGAGCGAAAAGATAAACTAAAACGAAAATTGGATCAAAAATCGCGATCGAAAATAATCGCGGAAAAATCCAAGAAAAAGAAAAACTGTCGAACAGGCTAACGAACGAACGTTCGCTGTCTGCGGCTAACGAGTGAACACCGTTCGTTAAAACGAACGTACGGACGAACGTCCGCTAAATAACTAAACCGAGATAAACCGGCGAACCGTTCTATTCAAAAAAACTTATGGTTTCCTAAAAAAACCGGATCGGTTGTTTTTAAAAAAACGAACGGCGGCTGCGGTGGTGGGCGGCGCGGGTGGCAGGGGCGGCGCTCAGTGGCGGCGACGCGGCAACGGGCGGCGGCGGCGCGGCAACGGGCGGCGGCAGCGCGGCAAAGGCGGGGCGGCTCCGGTTGCGGCGGGGTGCGGCGGTGGTGGCGGAAGTCGGGGGCGGGGCCGGGGTACTTATAGGAGGGGGTGCTTGCTTGGGCGAGGGGGCAAGCGGCGCGGGGAGGGAGTGTCCCGGCCGGACTCGGCCTCGCGGGCGATGGTGCGCTCCCGTTCTCCTGGAAGGAGACGGCGCGGGGAGGTGGGCCGGCTGACTTGGGCTTCAGCCTAGTTGGCGGAGGACACTTTTTTTAAAAAATAATTTCGCCAAAACTAAAAAAATCCTATAAAAAATAAAAAAACTAAGAATGCCAAAACAAAGTCTCACCGTCTAAATAAAATATTTAGAACAAGATGAACATTTTGTGGCCCTAAAATGAAACTTTGAAAAACATGCAATTTTCTAATTCAAATAAAATAGTAATAAACTCCAAATAAAAGCAAATATTTGATTCTAATATTTTTCCTCCAATATTTCATTTATTATGGAGAAGTCATATTATCTCCTCTCATATATTTTAATATGAAATATTTTTGGAGAGAAAAATAATTAAAACCAAATATCCTTGTTTCAATATTTGATAAAACTCAAATATGAAAACAGGGAAATCCCCAACTCTCTCCAAGGGTCCTTGAGTTGCTTAGGATTTCGAGGATCGCGAAACAAAATGCAATAAAATATGATATGCATGAATGATCTATGTATAACATTCCAAATTGAAAATTTGGGATGTTACAAACCTACCCCCCTTAAGATGAATCTCGCCCTCGAGATTCGGGTTGGCTAGAAAATAGGTGCGGGTGGTCTTTGCGGAGATCATCCTCTTGTTCCCAGGTGGCTTCATCCTCGTATGGTGACTCCACTGAACTTTGCAAAACTTGATAACCTTGTTGCGGGTGACTCGGCTGGAAAATTCAAGAATCCTGACTGCCTTCTCATCGTAGGTCAGATCATTGTCCAACTGAATCGCCTCCAAGGGCACCGTATCTCTTAGTGGTATATCGGCCATCTCAGCATGACACTTCTTCAACTGGGAAACATGAAACACATCATGAACTCCTGACAGTCCTTCAGGTAACTCCAACTTGTAGGCAACTTCTCCCATACGTTCCAAAATTCGGTACGGTCCTACAAATATCGGGGCTAATTTTCCCTTAACTCCAAAACGTTTCACTCCTCGCAGAGGTGACACTCGCAGATATGCTCTATCTCCAATTTCATAGGTTATTTCCTTGTGTTTCGAGTGTGCATAACTCTTCTGCCTGGACTGAGCTATCTTCAGTCTATCTCTAATCAACTTAACCTTTTCTTCAAACTCCTTGATCAAATCTAGTCAAAACAACGGACGATATCCAACTTCATCCCATAACAATGGTGTTCTGCACCTTCGTCCATACAGGGCTTCGAACGGTGCCATCTTCAAACTGGCTTGATAGCTATTGTTGTATGAGAACTCCGCGTAGGGAAAATTGTCATCCCAACTAGATCCATAATCTAGCGCACAAGCTCGCAACATATCCTCTAGAATCTGGTTGACTCTCTCGGTCTGTCCATCCGTCTGCAGGTGGAATGTTGTACTGAACTCCAACCTTGTTCCCAAAGTCTGGTGTACTTGATGCCAAAACTTTGAGGTAAATTGTGTTCCTCTATTTGATACTATGGTCCTTGGAACTCCATGCAGACATACGATCCTGGTCATGTATATCTTGGCCAACTTCGCCCTTGTATAGGTGGTTTTCACTGGGATAAAGTGAGCCACTTTGGTCAAGCGATCAACTACTACCCATATAGAATCATATCCTGATTTGGTCCTGGATAATCCGGTGATAAAATCCATACCAAGTTTATCCCACTTCCATTCGGGTATCGGCATAGGTTGTAACAATCCTGCTGGCTTTTGATGTTCAGCCTTCACTCTCTGACATACATCACATACGGCTACATACTCGGCAATATCTTTCTTCATACCAGTCCACCAGAAATGCTCCTTCAGATCCAAATACATCTTGGTGTTTTTGGGGTGTATCGAGTATGGTGAGTCATGAGCCTCCTGAAGTATTAACTTCCTGATCTCTGTGTTATTGGGCACATAAATACGGTCCTTAAACCATAAGGTGTCGTGCTCGTCCTCACGAAAACCTTTGGCCTTTCCTTGCCCATTCTCTCCTTTATCTCAGTAATCTCTTTGTCATCCTTCTGAGCTTCTTGAATCTTTCCTAACAATGTAGACTGAACTTCCATTGTTGCAACAAAACCTCTAGGAACAATCTCCAATCGAAGTTCCCTGAGATCCTCTTCTAACTCCTTTGGCAATCCCGTGCTTATTAGGGTAGTAGCATAGCTCTTCCGGCTCAAAGCGTTGGCTACGACATTGGCCTTGCCTGGATGATAATGAAGCTTCATATCATAATCCTTTATAAGCTCCAACCATCTCCTCTGCCTAAGGTTCAACTCCTCCTGTGTGAAAATGTACTTCAAACTCCTATGATCCGTGTACACATCACAATGATTTCCAATAAGGTAATGTCTCCAAGTCTTGAGCGCATGCACTACAGGTGCTAACTCCAAATCATGCGTGGCATAATTCAATTCGTGTGGTTTTAGTTGTCGTGAGGCATACGAAACAACTCTTCTGTCCTGCATAAGCACACTCCCAAGTCCTAGGCGAGTGGCACGTGCGGATCGAGGCAGGGCTGATGGGCTGGGGCGGCTCAGGGCAGCGCTATTTAAAGGCTGCCCCCGGGCGGTGTCCCGCTCGGGTACAGCCCGAAGTCGGTTCGGTTTTTTTAATTCCGCTCAGAAGAAAAATAAAAAGAAATACTAAACCGACTCCAAAAATTCCGAAATAAATTTTCACGGGCTTCTAAAATCAAGCCGCACAAGGTGAACATTTATTTGGGCCCTAAATGCAATTTTGAAAATGCACATTTTTCCTAAATTCAAATAAAACACCGAAAAACTCCAAAATAAAATCTTATTTGATTTTTTTATTAAATCCTCAATATTTCTTTATTTTGGGAAAGTCATTTTATTCCCTCTCTCATATTTTTGTAATAGAAATAATTGACGATAAAATAATTAAAATCAAATGATCCTATTCTCAAAATTGGAGAAAACTCAAATATGAAAATAACGAAATCCCCAACTCTCTCCGTGGGTCATTGAGTTGCGTAAAATTTCTAGGATCAACCAAAATGCAAAATAAAATATGATATGCATGATGCTCTAATGTATAACATTCCAAATTGAAAATTTGGGTTGTTACAAACCTACCCCCCTTAAGATAAATCTCGCCCTCGAGATTCGGGTTGGCTAGAAAATAGGTGAGGGTGGTCTTTGAGCAAATCTTCCTCTCACTCCCAAGTGGCTTCATCCTTCGTGTGGTGGCTCCACTGAACTTTGCAAAACTTAATAACCTTGCTGCGAGTAACTCGGTTGGCAAATTCGAGGATCTTAATTGGTTTCTCCTCGTAGGTCAAATCATTATCCAACTAAATTGTTTCCAATGGCACTGTATCTCTCAACGGTATGCCAGCCATCTCTGCGTGACATTTCTTTAACTAAGAAATGTGGAACACATCATGAACTCCTGACAATCCTTCGGGCAATTCCAACTTGTAGGCCACTTCTCCCATACGCTCCAAAACTAGGTATGGTCCTACAAATCGTGGCGCTAACTTCCCTTTAACTCCAAAACGCTTTGTTCCCCGAAGTGGAGATACTCGAAGATAAGCTCTATCTCCGACTTCGTAAACTGTCTCCTTGCGTTTAGAATCTGCATAGCTCTTCTGTTTGGACTGGGCTACCATGAGCCTATCGCGAATCAACTTCACCTTCTGTTTAAACTCTTTAATCAAGTCAGGTCCAAACAACTGGCGGTCTCCAACTTCGTCCCATGACAGCGGTGTCCTGCACCTCCTTCCGTACAAAGCTTCGAAAGGGGCCATCTTTAAACTGGTTTGATAACTGTTGTTGTAAGAGAACTCTGCATATGGCAAATTATCGTCCCAACTATATCCGTAATCTAGCGCACAAGCTCTCAGCATATCCTCCAAAATCTGATTGACTCTCTCGGTCTGTCCATCTGTCTGTGGATGAAAAGTTGTACTGAATTCTAGCCTGGTTCCCAAAGTTTCATGCAACTGCTTCCAGAACTTTGAGGTAAACTGGGTTCCTCTATCTGATACGATACTCCTCGGAACTCCATGCAGACATACTATTCTGGTCATGTATATCTTTGCCAACTTTGCACTGGTGTAAGTGGTCTTTACTGGGATGAAATGAGCTACTTTCGTCAATCAATCGACTACAACCCAAATTGAGTCATAGCATGAACGAGTCCTGGGCAATCCCGTGATAAAATCCATGCCTAGCTTATCCCACTTCCATTCGGGTATCGGCAATGGTTGTAACAATCCTGCTGGCTTCTGATGCTCTGCCTTTACTCTCTGGCATACATCACAAACTGCTACATACTCCGCTATATCTTTCGTCATTCCGGTCCACCAGAAAATATCCTTCAAATCCAGATACATCTTGGTATTTCCTGGGTGAATTGAATACGGTGAGTCGTGTGCCTCTTGCAAAATCAACTTCCTGATCTCCGGGTCATTGGGCACATAAACACGGTCTTCAAACCATAGGGTGTCGTGCTCATCCTCACGGAATCCTTTAGCTTTTCCTTTGCTCAGTTTCTCCTTTATAGCGGCAATCTCTTTGTCAGCTTTCTGAGCTTCCCTGATTTTATCCATCAAGGTTGACTGAATCTCCATTGCTGCTACATAACCTCTCGGAACTATTCCCAAACATAGTTCACGAAGATTTTCGGCTAACTCCCTTGGTATTCCTCCCGTCATTAACGTATTGACATGGCTCTTACGGCTTAATGCGTCAGCTACTACATTAGCCTTTCCGGGATGATAATGCAATTTCATATCATAATCCTTGGTAAGCTCCAACCATCTCCTTTGTCTGAGATTCAACTCCTTCTGTGTGAAAATGTACTTCAAACTCTTATGATCCATGTACACCTCACAATGATTTCCAATTAGAAAATGTCTCCATGTTTTCAATGCATGCACTACGGCTGCTAACTCTAAATCATGCGTAGCATAATTCAACTCATGAGGCTTCAGTTGTCTTGAGGCATATGAAACAACTCTCCCTTCCTGCATAAGCACTGCTCCAAGTCCTCGACGTGAAGCGTCGCAATACACCTCATAATCCTTGGTCTGGTCTGGCAAAATCAACACTGGTGAGGTAACCGAACGTTTCTTCAACTCCTGGAAACTAGCCTCACATTCCTCCGTCCATATGAACTTGGTATCCTTCTTCAACAACTCAGTCATAGGCTTTGCAATCTTTGAGAAATTCTCAATAAATCTTCGGTAGTATCCTGTGAGTCCAAGAAAACTCCGAATCTCTCCAACTGTTGTTGGGGCTTCCCACTTGGTCACGGTTTCAACTTTAGCGGGATCTACTGCTATACCTTCTCCAGATATAACATGTCCGAGGAATCCTACTTCCTTCAACCAAAACTCACATTTGCTGAACTTGGCATATAATTGATGTTCTCTGAGCTTTCCAAGTACCAAATGCAAATGCTCCTTATGTTCCTCTTCATTCTTTGAATAAACCAGGATATCATCAATGAACACTACGACAAACTTATCCAAAAACTCCATAAACACTTTGTTCATCATGTTCATAAAATAGGCAGGTGCGTTAGTCAGACCAAATGACATAACGGTATACTCGTACAGCCCATACCTGGTGGTAAAAGCTGTCTTCGGAATATCCTGTTCTCGAATCTTCAACTGGTGGTATCCTGATCGCAGATCGATCTTGGAAAATACCTTAGCTCCTTGCAATCGATCAAACAGATCATTGATCATCGGTACTGGGTACTTGTTCTTGATCGTTACTTCATTCAATCCTCGATAATCAACAACCATCCTTAACGATCCATCCTTCTTCTCCACTAGAAGTACTGGCGATCCCCAAGGCGAAGAACTTGGGTGAATATATCCCTTATCCAATAACTCCTTAATCTGCTTCTTAATTTCCACCAAATCCTTTGCTGGCATCCTATATGGTCTCTTTGATATTGGACATGTGCCTGGCAATAGCTCAATCAAAAACTCAATATCTCTATCCGGTGGCATGCCTGGCAACTCCTCTGGAAATACATCAGGGAAATCCCTTACCACTGGTACTTCCTCCTGCACAACTCCTGTTAAGCAATTTACTTGAGTTCTCTTTGGCACATGCCGGGATACATACTTGATCCTTCTCCCTTCTGGGGTGGTAAGCAAAATTGACTTACTAGCACACTCAATATTCCCTTCATACTTTGATAACCAATCCATGCCTAATATCACATCCAATCCTTGAGATTCCAATACTATTAGGTCTGAGGGAAAAACATAGTTACCAATCCTTAATGGTAACCGATCACACCATAGACTAGCCACATACTCTGCTCCGGGCGAGGTTACTAACATGGGTGACCTAAGGGCTTGGGTTGATAGGTTATACTTATCCACAAATCCCCTTGAGATGTATGAATGCGATGCACCAGTATCAAAAAGAACGAGTGCAGTAAATGACTTAACCAAAAACTTACCTATTACTGCATCGGGCTGAGCTTCAACCTCCTCCACGCTAGCGTGGTTCACCTGTCCCCTGTTGAAAGGGTTCGGCTTCTTCCCAGAACTTCCATTGCCATTTTGGCCTTCAGGACATTCATTGGCATAATGTCCGGTCTTCTGACACTTAAAGCAAGTGACTTGGCTTAGGTCCTTCTTGGCTGGGGTTGATGGGTTGGTGCGGTTCTGGCCGTTGCTTCCTCCATTGCCATTACCATTCTTGGGGCCATTGTGATTGTGCGTGCTACCTCCTCCATGGGTATGCTGAAAATGTCCTCCCGGTCTAGGGGTAAAACGTGGCTTCTGCTGAGCTCCTGAATTGTACTTTCCTTGTCCATACTTCCTCTTGCGATTCTCAATCTGCTGCTGCTTCCCTTCAATCATAAGAGAACGATCTACCAACTCCTGGTAGTTGTTGAAGGTGGCTACCATCAACTGCATGCTCAACTCATCATTCAGTCCTTCCAGAAATTTCTCCTGCTTAGTTGCATCCGTAGCGACGTCATCTGGGGCATAACCTGCTAGCTTACTAAATTCCTCCACATACTGGCCAACTGTCCTTCCTCCTTGGCGCAAGTTGGGAAACTCACGCTTCTTCATGGCCATAGCTCCTGCTGAAACGTGTGCAGTACGAAAAGCCTACTGAAACTGGTCCCATGTGACAGTGTCAACTGGGAAAGTGGCTGTGAAATTCTCCCACCATGATGCTGCGGGTCCTTCTAACTGATGTGCGGCAAACTTCACCTTCTCCGCATATGTGCATCCTGCTGTGGTCAACTCCCTAGCTGTCTTGCGGAGCCAATCATCTGCTACTATCGGCTCGGTGCTACTGGAAAACACCGGCGGATTCAGCCTAAGAAAATGGGCTATGTGGTCAATAGGTGGTGGTGGTGGTGGGTTGTTGTTGTTGTTGTTCCCCTGATTCTGATTCTGGACTAGCAACTGCATCAATGTGTTCTGCTGCTGGATCAACTGGGTGAGCTCCGGTGGAAAGATAAATCCGGGGTCAGGTCTCGGAGGCATCTGAGGGTTTAGAAAAGATGAGATATAAGAATAGAGGGGGTCTAAAGAGAAAACACTACCCATATGCACATGAGGCAAAACAAACAATTCACTTCAATCAATCAAACAAGCGCATACAATCGATCTATCTATCGCAAAAGTGCTCGGACTACTATATTTACATGGTGGACTACTACTACTGATGAGGTGGTCTACTAGAAATATTCTACGGTCGTTGACTCCATGATATCTGCTCCAGCTTCATCAACATAGTCATCATCGCTACTATCTGCTTCCGAGTCGGTGCCGTCGATGATGATGTAGTCTTCCGGGCTAATTTCCTGGGGTTCTTCGTCTTCATCTACTGGCGTAGGGTCTCCCATAAATATTCCAATCTTCTTGATCAGGTCGTCATTCTTCTCCACCAATACTTCAATTTCCTCTTCATAATCTTCACGTGTAGCCTTGAGTTCTTCCTCCAGTTCCTTGATTCTAGTCTTAGCCTTCTTCAGATCTATCATGTCGGCGCACATCTGGTTCTCCTGTCGTCGAGTGTGCTGGTTTAGCTCCTGGATAAAAGTTGCGATTGATCTATCCTTCCTGGTGCTGATCATCTCCCAGTGTTCATCTCGGCGCCCACAAATCTGGTAGATAGTATCCTTGAGATCCTTGCGGTAGACTTCTCCAATGCGTCCCATGGCGATGTGAGCTGCCATGCTCTTTCCTAGACTCCAAGTTGGTGCATCAAAAGAAAACTCTATGGGCTCAGTGACTGGCATGAACGTCCTTCCTGGAACTTGAACTTGAATCATCCAGCGCTCTTCTTCAGGTAAAGTGGCGTTGTAGGTTCCGGTGAAACTTGGTACTCCTATGTTCAGGTATCTAGTGACTTCCTTCAAGTGTCGTCCAAAGGGTCTATCTTCATCCAGTTGCGTGAACTTGTTCCTTGCATCTGCCATCCTAAAGAGTAGAAAAGATGAGAGGTCAGAAGAGAAGAGAGTGAATAGTGATCTAGGTCTTTAGCTTAGTGGTCGTGTCCTACAGTCAGCGTGTGCTCTGATACCATCTCTGTAGCGACCAGACCTCAAACAGTCTGATCTCTATGCTCCGGTGTCATCCCTGGATCAGTAATGCTGACACCACACAGTACTCGGAGGATTTATAACAGAGTAGCAATCACACACTTATTACATCGAGTGTCTCAAAAGAGAACTTATTACAATAAGTATGGCTTAAGGCCATCTAATAACGATAACAGCGGAAGGCTTGGAAGATAAGTGAGTCCATCAACTCCAACGGCATCACTGAGTATAGAACCACGACCTAAAAACTCCTTAATCATCGTCTGAAAAGTCTGCAACATTAACGTTGCAGCCCGAAACGGGTCAGCACATGGAATATGCTGGCAAGGTAACACATAGAGAGTAATGGAATGAAACAGCTATACTACATGCATATCTGGCTGGTGCAAAGCTCTATGGTTACAGTTTTGCGTAAAGCCAATTTTTCCCTACTTCAAAGGAATAAATTTAATTACTATCATGGTGGTTGTTAAACATTGAGAATGGTTGACAGCATTCTCAATCCCAATTAAGCATCATCATTAAACATAACCCAACAAAATTAATTTAGAGTAACATGTTGAGATTCACATGAAAATCCAAGTACTAGATACTCAAGATGTCCATAACCGGGGACACGGCTAACCATGATTAGTTTATTACACTCTGCAGAGGTTTGCGCACTTTTCCCCACAAGACTCGATCGCCTCCGTTTGGTTTCTCGCACTACATGGTGTTTGAGAAGACGGATGACCGAGACATAGTCTTTCAGAAGCGCTAGCACCTTACGATCGGGTAGACCGTACCACCTACATCCCCTACATCTGCTAGTCTACCACTGTAAGAGTTCGCACAACTTAGTCAACTATGCTAGAGCCCATAATAGCTTGTGGCTGCACACGGAAGTTTCTAGTATGAATAGTCTCATGATCCCTTTGAGCCTGGGTGGCGGTCCAAAAGAAAACAGGCAAGTCCTGGAATACCCAGGTGCCTCAATCCACCCAGATGTGTGTTTAAGTTGCCACCTTAGATAAACCATTAATTAACAATCTCACATCTGTCATGGATTTCACTCACCCAATCCACGTCTACTAGCATAGCATGGCATAATAAGCAAACGTAGAAGTAACTCCCAAAGGTTTGATAATAAACAGGTAATAGGTACTACCTCATCTACTTCCCATCCCACAATTTAATTAGATCCTAATCATGCAATGTGTGAGGATTGATCTAATGCAATAAAACTGGGTAGTAGAAAAGGTATGATCCAAGTGTTACTTGCCTTGCTGATGATCCGCGAAACCTAACGATTCGAAGTAACAGGCGGCGCACTCCGGGTATTCTATCGCAGAAAAACAAACAAGCATACAATAAGTACTCATCTAAAGCACGGGTAAAACTCAAATAAGAGATCTAACCAGAAGGTTCAACTTAAGAACTACGGTTGGCAAAAAGAATCAAATTGAACGAAGCAATGAAAGACAAACGGCGAAAGAAAACAACTTTGTTCTACTAATCTGGATCTAGGGCAAATTTTACAGTAGCAAAATCTTGTTTAAGTTGGTTAAACGGATAGAGGGTTTCGAGACGAATCCCTAGGTGCTCGAATCGCCTGATTCCGATAAACAAGCGAAAAGTTAAACTAAAACGAAAATCGGATCAGGAATCACGATCAGAAAAATCACGGATTTAATCCGAGAAAAAAGAAAAACGACGAACGCCGAATTTTTTTTCTCTTTTTTTCGGCATGGAAAACGAGGCGCGACGAACCTCGGGCGGCGAGATCGTCGGCGGCGTGCGCGGATCGAGGCGGGGCTGATGGGCTGGGGCGGCGCTATTTAAAGGCTGCCCCGGGCGGTGTCCCGCTCGGGTACGGCCCAAAGTCGGTTCGTTTTTTATTCCGCTCGGAAGAAAAATAAAAAGAAATACTAAACGGACTCCAAAAATGCCGAAATAAATTTTCACGGGCTTCTAAAATCAAGCCGCACAAGGTGAACATTTATTTGGGCCCTAAACGCAATTTTCAAAAATGCACATTTTTCCTAAATTCAAATAAAACACCGAAAAACTCTGAAATAAAATCTTATTTGATTTTTTATTAAATCCTCAATATTTCTTTATTTTGGGAAAGTCATTTTATTCCCTCTCTCATATTTTTCTAATAGAAATAATTGACGATAAAATAATTAAAATCAAATGATCCTATTCTCAAAATTTGAGAAAACTCAAATATGAAAATAACGAAATCCCCAACTCTCTCCGTGGGTCATTGAGTTGCGTAGAATTTCTAGGATCAACCAAAATGCAAAATAAAATATAATATGCATGATGCTCTAATGTATAACATTCCAAATTGAAAATTTGGGATGTTACAATTCTTCTCCACTAGTACGACGATTCTTCCTCATAATCTTCGTGTGTAGCCTTGAGTTCTTCCTCTAGTTCCGTGTTCCTGGTCATCGCCTTCTTCAGATCTATCATGCCTGCGCACATCTAGTTCTCCTAGCGACGAATGTGCTGGTTTAACTACTGGATGAAAGCTGCAATTGATCTATCTTTCCTGGTGTTGATCATCTCCCATTGCTCATCTCGGCGCCCACAAATCTGGTAGATAGTATCCTTAAGCTCCTTTTGGTAAACTTCTCCAATGCGTCCCATGGTGATGTGAGCTACCATACTCTTTCCTAGACTCCAGGTTGGTGCATCAAAGGAAAACTCTATGGGCTTAGTGACTGGCGTGAATGTCCTTCCTGGAACTTTAACTTGAATCATCCATCGCTCCTCTTCTGGTAAGGTGGCATTGTAAGTCCCGGTGAAGCTTGGTATTCCTATGTTCAGGTACCTAGTGACTTTCTTCAAGTGTCGTCCAAAAGGTGCGTCTTCATCCGGTTGTGCAAACTTATTCCCTGCATCCGCCATCCTAAAGAGTAGAAAATGGAGAGGAGTCAGAAATGAGAAGAGAATGGTGATCTAGGGCTTTAGCTTAGTGGTCATGTCCTACACTCAGTGTGTGCTCTGATACCATCTTGTAGCGACCCGACCTCAAACGGTCAAGTCTCTGTGCTTTAGTGTCATCCCTGGATCGGTAATGCTGACACACACAGTACTCGAAGGATTTATAACAGTGTAGCAATCACACACTTATTACATCGAATGTCTCAAAAGAGAACTTATTACAATAAATATGGCTTAAGGCCATCTAATACGATAACAGCGGAAGGCTTGGAAGATAAAGTGAGTCCATCAACTCCAATGGCATAGCTGAGCTACACGGCAACGACCTAAGGAACCTTACTCCTTGTCTGAAAAGTCTGCAACATAATACGTTGCAGCCCGAAAACGGGTCAGCACATGGAATATGCTAGCAATATAACACAGTAGAGCAAGAACAGAATAATGCTATCACTACATGCATATTTGGCTGGTGGAAAGCTCTATGGTTATAGTTTTTGCAAAAAGCCAATTTTTCCCTACAACAAAGGAATAGATTTTATTTAACTTTCATGGTAGTTGAAACATCATTGAGAAGGTTCCACCAACTCAATCCTAATTAAAAATAATTATCAACCCAACAATATTAATTTAGAGTGATGAGATACATATGATAATCCAAGTACTAGATATTCAAGAATTGTCCATAACCGGGGACACGGCTAACCATGATTAGATTGTACACTTTGCAGAGGTTTTTGCACTTTTCCCCACAAGACCCGATCTCCTCCGTTGGATTTCTCACACTACAGGATGTTTGAGAAACGGATGACCGAGACACAATCTTTCAGAAACATTTACTCTTTACTCCAGGCAGACCATACCAACCTACATCCCTCTACCTGCTGATCCACCTCTTCGAGAGCTCATGTAACTTACTCAGCTATGCTAGAGCCCATAATAGCATGTGGCTGCACACGGAAGTTTCTATCATGAAATATCTCAGTTCCCTTTGAGCCTAGGTGGCGGACCTTATAATTATCACACGGGTACTCCGGGATATCCTAGGACAACACTGGATTCTCCAGGTGCTCGACAAACAATCCACCCAGATGTGTATTCAAGTTGCCACCTTAAGTTGAACCATTAATTAACAACCTCACATCTGTCATGGATTTCACTCACCCAAACCACGTCTACGAGCATAGCATAGCAATATGAGCAATACGTAGAAGTAACTCCCAAGGGTTTGATAATAACAGGGCAATAGGTTCTACCTCATTAACTACTTCCCAACCCACAAGTTAATCACATCCTAATCATCCAATGTTTGAGGATTGGAGCTAATGCATAAAAACTAGGTGATAAAGGGGTATGATCAAAGTGTTACTTGCCTTGCTGATGATCCGCAAAACCTAAAGATTTGAAGTAGCATGCTTCACACTCCGGGTGTTCTATCGCAAACAAGCAATAGCATACATAAGCAATCAAGCAAAGAAGCATGGATAAAACTCAAATAAGAAGGTCTAGCCAGAAAGTTCAACTTAAGAACTCCGGTTTGCAAAAAGAATCAAATCAAACGGGGCAACGAAACTCCAACTGCGAAAGAAACAAGGTCCATTTACTATTCTGGACTAAAGTCAAATTTTACAGTATCAAAACCTTGTTCAAGTTGATTAAAGAGAAAGAGGGTTTTGAGACGAAGATCTAGGCGCTTGAATCGCCTGATTCTGACAAACCAGCGAAAAGATAAACTAAAACGAAAATCAGATCAGAATCGTGATCGAAAATAATCGCGGAAAAATCTGAGAAAAAGAAAAACTAACGAACAGGCTAACGAAGAACGTTCGCTGTCTGCGGCTAATGAGTGAATACCGTTTGTTAAAACGAACGTACGGACGAACGTCCGCTAAATAACCAAACCGAGAAAAACCGGCGAACCGTTCTATTCGAAAAAAATTATGGTTTCCTAAAAAACCGGATCGGTTCTTTTAAAAAAACGAACGGCGGCTTTACCTCCGGCGAGGCGGGGCGGCGACTCCCACAAGGCGGGGCTGCGGCGGTGGGCGGCACGGGTGGCAGGGTCGGCGCGGCAGCGGCACTCGGCGGCGGTGGCGCGGCAAAGGCGGGGCGGCTCAGGTTGCGGCGGGGTGCGGGGTGGTGGCGGAAATCGGGGGCGGGGCGGGGTACTTATAGGAGGGTGTGCTTGCTTGGGCGAGGGGGCAAGCGGCGCAGGGAGGGAGAGTCCCGACCGGACTCGGCCTCGTGGGCGGCGGTGCGCTCCTGTTCTTTTGGAAGGAGATGGCGCGAGAAGGTGGGCCGACTGACTTGGGCTTCGGCCTAGTCGGCGGAGAAAACTTTTCTTTTAAATAATTTCACCGAAACTAAAAAAATCATATAAAATAAAATAAAAAACTAAAAATGTCAAAACAAATTTTCACTGTCTAAATAAAATATTTAGAACGAGATGAACATTTTCTTGACCCTAAAATGCAAATTTGAAAAACGTGCAATTTTCTAATTCAAATAAAATAGCAATAAACTCCGAATAAAAGCAAATGTTTGATTTTAATATTTTTCCTCCAATATTTCATTTATTTTGGAGAAGTCATATTATCTCCTCTCATATATTTTAATATGAAATATTTTCGGAGAGAAAAATAATTAAAACCAAAAATCCTCGTTTCAATATTTGATAAAACTCAAATATGAAAACAGGGAAATCCCCAACTCTCTCCGAGGGGCCTTGAGTTGCTTAGGATTTCAAGGATCGCGAAATGAAATGCAATAAAATATGATATGCATGAATGATCTATGTATAACATTCCAAATTGAAATTTTGGGATGTTACATAGATGAACTCTCGTGCTTCACTTATATTATTTTGAGAGTCCTAAACAGCAAGGTAATTTGCTTTGGTTATGAATTTAGTCCTAATATGATGGGCATCCAAGAGGGATATAATAAAAACTTTCATATTAAGTGCATTGAATACTAAGAGAAGTTTGATACTTGGTAATTGTTTTGAGATATGGAGATGGTGATATTAGAGTCATGCTAGTTGAGTAGTTGTGAATTTGAGAGATACTTGTGTTAAAGTTTGTGATTCTCATAGCATGCACGTATGGTGAACCGTTATATGATGAAGTCGGAGCATGATTTATTTATTGATTGTCTTCCTTATGAGTGGCGATCGGGGACGAGCGATGGTCTTTTCCTACCAATCTATCCCCCTAGGGGCATGCGCGTAGTACTTTGTTCCGATAACTAATAGATTTTTGCAATAAGTATGTGAGTTCTTTATGACTAATGTTGAGTCCATGGTTTATACGCACTCTCACCATTCCACCATTGCTAGCCTCTCTAGTATCGCGCAACTTTCGCCGGTACAATAAACCCACCATATATCTTCCTCAAAACAACCACCATACCTGCCTATTATGGTATTTCCATAGCCATTCCGAGATATATTGCCATGCAACTTTCCACCGTTTTGTTATTATGACACGCTTCATCATTGTCATATTGCTTTGCATGATCATGTAGTTGACATCATATTTGTGGCAAAGCCACCATTCATAATTCTTTCATACATGTCACTCATGAGTCATTGCACATCCCGGTACACCGCCGGAGGCATTCATATAGAGTCATATCTTGTTCTAAGTATCGAGTTGTAATATTGAGTTGTAAGTAAATAAAAGTGTGATGATCATCATTATTAAAACATTGTCCCAAGTGAGGAAATGATGATGGAGACTATGATTCCCCCACAAGTCGGGATGAGACTCCGGATGAAAATAAATAAATAAAAGAGGCCAAAGAAGCCCAAATAAAAAAGAAGAGAAAAGAGGCCATAAAAAAAGAGAAGGCCCAAATAAAAAAATAAAAAAATGAGAGAAAAAGAGAGAAGGGGCAATGCTACTATCCTTTTACCACACTTGTGCTTCAAAGTAGCACCATGATCTTCATGATAGAGAGTCTCTTATGTTGTCACTTTCATATACTAGTGGGAATCTTTCATTATAGAACTTGGCTTGTATATTCCAATGATGGGCTTCCTCAAAATGCCCTAGGTCTTCGTGAGCAAGCGAGTTGGATGCACACCCACTAGTTTCTTTTGTTGAGCTTTCATACATTTATAGCTCTAGTGCATCCGTTGCATGGCAATCCCTACTCACTCACGTTGATATCTATTGATGGGCATCTCCATAGCCCGTTGATACGCCTAGTTGATGTGAGACTATCTTCTCCTTTTTGTCTTCTCCACAACCACCATTCTATTCCACCTATAGTGCTATATCCATGGCTCACGCTCATATATTAAATGAAGATTGAAAAAGATTGAGAACATCAAAAGTATGAAACAATTGATTGGCTTGTCATCGGGGTTGTGCATGATTTAAATACGTTGTGTGGTGAAGATAGAGCATAGCCAGACTATATGATTTTGTAGGGATAGCTTTCTTTGGCCATGTTATTTTGAGAAGACATTATTACTTGGTTAGTATGCTTGAAGTATTATTATTTTTATGTCGATATTAAACTTTTGTCTTGAATCTTATGGATCTGAATATTTTTGCCACAATAAAGAAGATTACATGGATAAATATGTTAGGTAGTATTCCACATCAAAAATTCTGTTTTTGTCATTTACCTACTTGAGGACGAGCAGGAATTAAGCTTGGGGATGCTGATACGTCTCCAACGTATCTATAATTTTTGATTGTTCCATGCTATTATATTATCTGTTTTGGATGTTTATGGGCTTTATTTTACACTTTTATATTATTTTTGGGACTAACCTATTAACCCAGAGCCCAGTGCCAGTTTCTGTTTTTTCCTTGTTTTAGAGTATCGCAGAAAAGGAAAATCAAACGGAGTCCAATTGACCTGAAACTTCACGGAACTTATTTTTGGAATGGAAGCAATCCAGAAGACTTGGGGTGTACATAAGGGAAGAAACGAGGAAGCCACGAGGCAGGGGGCGCGCCCACCCCCCTGGGTGCGCCCTCCACCCTCGTGGGCCCCTCGTGGCCCCCCTGACGTATTTCTTCCGCATATACATATATATATCCATATACCCTAAAACTATCAAGGGACACAATAGATCGGGAGTTCCGCCGCCAGAAGCCTCTGTAGCCACCGAAAGCCAATCTAGACCCGTTCCGGCACCCTGCCGGAGGGGGAATCCCTCTCCGGTGGCCATCTTCATCATCCCGGTGCTCTCCATGACAAGGAGGGAGTAGTTCTCCCTCGGGGCTGAGGGTATGTACCAGTAGCTATGTGTTTGATCTCTCTCTCTCTCTCGTGTTCTTGAGGTGGCACGATCTTGATGTATCGCGAGCTTTGCTATTATAGTTGGATCTTATGATGTTTCTCCCCCTCACTCTCTTGAAATGGATTGAGTTTTCCCTTTGAAGTTATCTTATCGGATTGAGTCTTTAAGGATTTGAGAACACTTGATGTATGTCTTGCATGGGATACCCGTGGTGACAATGGGGTATTCTATTGATCCTCTTGATGTATGTTTTGGTGATCAACTTGCGGGTTCCATGACCTTGGGAATCTAATATAGGGGTTGGCACACGTTTTCATCTTGACTCTCTGGTGGAAACTTTGGGGCACTCTTTGAGGTTCTATGTGTTGGTTGAATAGATGAATCTGAGATTGTGTGATGCATATCGTATAATCATACCCACGGATACTTGAGGTGACATTGGAGTATCTAGGTGACATTAGGGTTTTGGTTGATTTGTGTCTTAAGGTGTTATTCTAGTACGAACTCTAGGGATATTTGTGACACTTATAGGAATAGCCCAATGGATTGATTGGAAAGAATAACTTTGAGGTGGTTTCTTACCCTACCATAATCTCTTCATTCGTTCTCCGCTATTAGTGACTTTGGAGTGACTCTTTGTTGCATGTTGAGGGATAGTAATATGATCCAATTATGTTATTATTGTTGAGAGGACTTGCACTAGTGAAAGTATGAACCCTAGGCCTTGTTTCAACGCATTGCAATACCGTTTACGCTCACTTTTATCATTAGTTACCTTGCTGTTTTTATATTTTCATATTACAAAAACCTATATCTACTATCCATATTGCACTTGTATCACCATCTCTTCTCCGAACTAGTGAACCTATACAATTTACCATTGTATTGGGTGTGTTGGGGACACAAGAGACTCTTTGTTATTTGGTTGCAGGGTTGCTTGAGAGAGACCATCTTCATCCTACGCCTCCTATGGATTGATAAACCTTAGGTCATCCACTTGAGGGAAATTTGCTACTGTCCTACAAACCTCTGCACTTGGAGGCCCAACAACGTCTACAAGAAGAAGGTTGTGTAGTAGACATCATTGGGCTATGTGGCTTAGGTCATCGACATCTGGTGGCCGGACATAAGTTCCTTGGAAGTTGTCGAGGAAAGCCTCTTCCAAGTTCTCCCAGCTGCCGATTGAGTTCTCAGGCAGGCTATTTAGCTAGTGCCTAGCTGGTCCTTTGAGTTTTAATAGGAGGTATTTGATGGCGTGGAGGTCGTCTCCTCAGGCCATGTGGATGTGGAGGATGAAGTCCTCGATCCATACTGCAGGATCTGTTGTGCCATCGTATGATTAGATATTGACGGGCTTGAACCCCTTGGGGAATTCATGATCCAATACTTCATCTGTGAAGCAGAGCGGGTGTGCGGCGCCTATATATCGGGTCACATCGTGGCGGAGCTTTGAAGGTGTCCGTTTGCGGCATTCGGATCGAGCGTGGTTAGGTTTGTCACGTTCAAATACGTAGCCATTGTCGCGCCTAGAGGCACGTCCTCGTGATCCGTAGATCGATCTTGTGTGTCCTGCTCTACTATCCAGGGTCTGTCGAAGGTCGTACGTATGGCCCCGAACTCTTCCGTCCCTATTTTGATGGGGTGGTGGGGCGGTCTGCTGTTCGGCCTGAGTTGTCACTTTATCTCGACCGCGGGTTGGCCGTTCCGCCGCCCTGTCCCGACCGCTGTCGATCTGCATTGCGTGAGGGGGATATATGCTCCGCCGCCTCCTCATCGAATTGAGGTAGTAGTCTATGTTTCGGGTAGCTCTTGGCTGGGTGATTGAGGCCATATTCCTCGGCTGTCAGGACGTCAGTACATCTGTCGATGAGCAGGTCTTGTTCAGCTTGAAGCTATTGTTGTTTCTTTTTCAGGCTCCTTGCAGTGGCTATGAGCTGAAGCTTGAAGCGCTCCTGCTCGAGAGGATCCTAAGGCACGATGAAGTCTTCGTTGCCAAGGCTTGTCTCCTCCTTGGAGGGTGGATGGTAACTATCATCCTCCGAGTCATCTTCTATGGCCTGTTCGTCAGTGTTGTCTTGCCTGCTGTCGTGTTCCTGTTCGGATGTAGCCCTGGCGGGGTCTTTACTGTTATCTGTGTCGCCTGGAGTATTATTTTCTCCGGTGGCAGTGTTGCCGTCCTTTGAGCGACGGGGCTTAGGGCGGCATTTGGGCTGCCGTCGCTTGGACTGTGTCTCGGAGGTTTTGTTCGCTTCCAGCTCTTATTTGTCGTCGCCAGATCCTTTAGGTGTATCAACCATGTACGCGTCGTACGAAGAGGTAGCCGTCCAACGTCCAGTGAATGGTGGGTCTCGGCCTTTCTCCTTGTCGGCATCGTCGTCCATGCCATCGATATCTTCGGAGCCATAGTCAAGCACGTTGGTTATGTCATCGACCATGGCTATGATGTGGGTGGCGGGTGGGAAGCAAAATTCCTCATCAATCGTCTCTAGCTCGAACCGGACATAGTTCGGTTGGGAGTCCTTCTTCAAGGACAGATTCTTTAAAGATTTTAGCACGTCACCCAAAGGCGATTGCTGGAAAACGTCAGCGGCGCTAAACTTGAAGATCGATAACCGATCTAGCTCGGTGTCCGTGGGCGTACACAGTCCGGAACTTATAACCGGAGACGAGTCCGAAGTTCCGTTCAAGCGAATATTGTAGGGCGTCGAGTCCATGTGCGGCTCCAACGCCGCGGACTCTGAGGCCTCGGATGGCTCGATCTGCTTTGGCTCTAAGGTCGTTGCAGCCGCAGGAACCATCTCCTGGGTGTGATCCGATGACAGATTTAAGTCATGTTCATCGGGATGAGGAGGAGCGATCGCCGCGGGCTCTGATCCTTCGAAGATCAGGTCTCCACAGATGTCTGTGGCGTAGTTCAAGCTTCTGAATCCGACCTGATGGCCAGGGGCGTAGCTGTCGATCTGCTCCAGGTGGCCAAGTGAGTTGGCCTACAGTACGAAGCCGCCGAATATGAAGATCTGTCTGGGGAGGAAGATTCCTCCCTAGACAGCATCATTATTGAAGATTGAGGGGGCCATCGAACTTTTTGTCGACGACATAGTGGAACTCTCAATGAAAGCACCAATGTCGGTGTCAAAACCGGCGGATCTCGGGTAGGGGGTCCCGAACTGTGTGTCTAGGATCAATGGTAACAGGAGACGGGGGACACAATGTTTACCCAGGTTTGGGCCCTTTCTATGGAGGTAAAACCATACGTCTTGCTTGATTGATATTGACGAATACGAGTGTTACAAGAGTGGATCTACCACGAGATCATAATGGCTAAACCCTAGAAGTCTTAGCCTATGTGGGTATGGTAATGAATATATATGGTGTCCTTTCCGGACTATCCCCTTTGGTTTATATAGACACCGAGGGGGTCTAGGGTTTACATGGATTCGGTTACATAAGAAGGAATTTTCAGTCGCTAAGCTTGCTTTCCACGCCAAGTAGAGTCCAATCCGGACACGGTGCAGTCTTCGGCCTTCATGTCTTCACAGCTGATGTCTACTACACAACCTTCTTCTTGTAGACGTTGTTGGGCCTCCAAGTGCAGAGGTTTGTAGGATAGTAGCAAATTTCCCTCAAGTGGATGGCCTAAGGTTTATCAATCCATAGGAGGCGTAGGATGAAGATGGTCTCTCTCAAGCAACCCTGCAACCAAATAACAAAGAGTCTCTTGTGTCCCCAACACACCCAATACAATGGTGAATTGTATAGGTGCACTAGTTCGGCAAAGAGATGGTGATACAAGTGGTATATGGATAGTAGATAAAGGTATTTGTAATCTGAAATTATAAAAACAGCAAGGTAACAAATGATAAAAGTGAGTGTAAACGGTATTGCAATGCGTTGAAACAAGGCCTAGGGTTCATACTTTCGCTAGTGTAAGTTCCCTCAACAATACTAACATAATTGGATCACATAACTATCCCTCAACATGCAACAAAGAGTCACTCCAAAGTCATTAATAGCGGAGAACGAACGAAGAGATTATGGTAGGGTATGAAACCACCTCAAAGTTATTCTTTCCAATCAATTCGTTGGGCTATTCCTATAAGTGTCACAAACAGCCCTATAGTTCGTAGTAGAATAACACCTTAAGACACAAATCAACCAAAACCCTAATGTCACCTAGATACTCCAATGCCACCTCAAGTATCCGTGGGTATGATTATATGATATGCATCACACAATCTCGGGTTCATCTATTCAACCAACACATAGAACCTCAAAGAGTGCCCCAAAGTTCCTACTGGAAAATCACGACGAAAACATGGGGCAACCCCTATGCATAGGTTCATGGGAGGAACCCGCAAGTTGATCACCAAAACATACATCAAGTGAATCACGTGGTATCCCATTGTCACCACAGATACGCACGGCAAGACATACATCAAGTGTTCTCAAATCTTTAAAGACTCAATCCGATAAGATTACTTCAAAGGGGAAACTCAATTCATTACAAGAGAGTAGAGGGGGGAAGAAACATCATAGGATCCAAATATAATAGCAAAGCTCGCGATACATCAAGATCGTATCACCTCAAGAACACGAGAGAGAGAGAGAGCAAACACATAGCTACTGGTACATACTGTCGGATTTCGGGTTCCGGCAGACCCTTGAGGTTCGAACACTGGGGTGCGCATGGAGATTTCGCCTTCTACCTACCTGCACCCCTCCGCCTCGCTAAGATCTAAGCTATGGAAAGAATGACACAAGAGACGCAGGGTTTATACTGGTTCGGGCCACCGTTATGGTGTAATACCCTACTCCAGTGTGTGGTGTGGTGGATTGCCTCTTGGGCTGATGATGATGAACAATACAAGGAAGAACAGCCTCGCGAGGGTCTGTTCTTTGCTTGGGGGGGAACGAACTGCTAGGAGGAGTTCAGTCACCCTTCTCTCTCTCTAATTTTGATCCGATCCTTGATCCTAGATCTCTGTCTCTAACCTTCCTTTTACCTCGAACCCCAGCCTTTCTCGAACCCGAGCCCCTCTCAAACCCGAGCCCTTCTTCCTTGTGGGCGGATGGTCCTATTTATAGGCAATGGCCCTGGGCCTCTTCCCAAATATTGTGCGGGAAGGGCGCCAACAATTGGCCATTTTGAAGGGGAACATCTAGTACACTTATCCTGACTAAAGTTGGTCCTCGCCTGCACAAAGCTCTGGTGGTGACGCCGTCTTGGGCTCCACAATGACCTCCGTCTTGCGGTCCTCCTGGTCTTGGTCTTGTTGCACCGAAACGGCAACCTTTGCCTGATGCCTCGGTACTCCGCGGCTGCGCTTGCCCCCTTTGCACCAAAGGGGAAAGGAGGACACTACGCGGGCTGGCGCCCGCCTGGAGCCCTTGGTCATCATGGCTTGCGTCACGGGCACCTCATGAGGTACCCCGCCTTGATCTCTCCGCCTCCTCGCGAGCCAGCCTGGTGAGGTCGTGCCTGAGGAAGCTCCGTGTCGTCCGCCCCGCGAGGCTTGGCCCCTCACGAGGTTCTTAGGTCTGTGTTGATGAAGACGGGCCGTGCTGGGCCCCCCTTTGAGCCACGCCGCAGGCCGCAGGCAGGCAAGTCTGGGGACCCCCATTCCCAGAACGCCGACAGTAGCCCCCGGGACCAAGGCGCGCCCGGACTTGGCCGTGCAGGAAGGCGGAAGGGCAAGAGCGAAGCGCCGCGGGCCCTAACAGCCTGCGGTCTTGGGCGCCGTTTGGCGGTTGATTGGACGTGGCCGTCTCCACTTCCCCATGGCGCCTCGGTGACTGCACGGATTGGACAAGCCCCTACATGCAAAGCGGGTCATGATTACCTGCGATCGTGGAGGTCGGCGGTTGGCCTTCGCCGGCCATAAGTACGGAATGGCGCATGCCCTTCCAGTCCATCCCTTCTTGCTTCTCCTTCTTCCCGGTCCTTGCTCCGTCTTGCTGCGATGGCTCCGATCCGTCGGTTCTCGACGGCAGAGAAGGGAAAGGCTCCCCGAGAGGAACCAGACCTGCTCCCGCCAAAGAAACGGCTCGCCCTCCACGGCCCGAACGAGGGGGGCCATCAGGTGGTGTCGAGGCCCTGGTGCGAGCGGGCACCGCCGGGGTTCCCGCATCCCTTGTACGCCCACATCGAGGGCCCTGAAGGAGTTGATGCTGATCGCCACGGGCGGCGCTGCCGTCGGTGCCGACGGGTCACGAAGGTGTGGGTCGTCCCCCCTAGGGTCCACACCGAGGGTTCCTCCCGAGAGTTCTCGCTCCACGCCGCCATGCCTCCTCAGTCTTGGATTCGCCTTCCTCCCTTCTTCGCCTCCATCATCCCACAGGGAGAACACCTGGAGCTTTGGATGCAGCACGCCGGTTGCTGCACCCTCGCGACCAAGGCAGAGGTCACGGTCGTCGCCCCGGGCGAGGTCTTCATGACTCGAGGCTGGAGCGAAGTCTCCCGGGTTTGCAGGACAAGCGGCGCCTTCACGATCCACTTGGAGTACGACGGTGCTTCGGTGATGTTCTTCAAGGTCTTCAACGCGAACGGGCGTTGGCTGGAGTGCTGCCCCGGGAGAGGTGGCCAGGACCCTGGTGCGGCGAGGACTGGGCCCGCCGACCGCTCCCTTGGCGGCTCCTCAGGCGGCGGAGGCGGCGGAGGTTCCAGCGACTCCGGCGAGCTCTTCGCGACTCCGGAGACGAGCGACAACAGCTACGAGCCCCCGAGTCGGCGCCGCTCCTAGAGCAGGGCGGGCTCGTCAGGCCGTCGCCACCTCTGATCTGGATGGGGTTGGCGCCGGTGCTTGATGGCCCACTGTTGATGATGGCGTCTTTTGCAGGGGCGCGCGTAGTTAGCATCCTTTTAGGATCTGTTCCCTGCGAGGAATCAAAGATGCGTCCCGTGGGGGCTTGTAAGGTGCCTGTGATCATGTTTTGTTAATATAACCCTTGTCGTAGAATTGTGCGAGTTGCTCATTCCGTCTTAGCTCGAACCTTTCGAACCTCACGAGGGCTTGGTGCTCTGCACCGACAGGTCCCAGTCCCAAGGCGGCTTCAGCCGTCGCTGGTATGCCAGGTCGCGATGCCGTAGTCAAGGCCAGGAGGTGAGCAACCCGGAGTCCGGTAAGAGCCCCTGAGTCGCGATGCTCAGGAGGTCCCCTTTGGCGCTCAAGTAGTCGTCGTTCAGCGAGAAAGGAGAGCGGCGTCGCTAACACGGGATTGCACTAGGTGCGGGGATGGTGCCACGGCAGCTGGCGCTTCCGGGTGGTGACTTATCTTGAGAATCAGGGGTCGCTCTCTGGTGTGTCGCCGGGTCCATGCATCGGCAGGCGTGAGGCTGCTCGGCGAGGTCCTGCGTGTCCCTCCCCTCTCGCTTTGCTCCCCTTTCTGCTCTACATCCTCGGGTCCCGGCCCTCGAGCGAGTCTCAGCCGTCACTGGTATGCCAGGTCGCGATGCCGTGGACAAGGCCAGAGGGTGAGGGCTGGAGAGCCAGTAGGAGCCCTGAGTTGCGATGCTCAGGCACCCCCCCCCTTTAATGTGCAAGCGATTCGCGCGGATGAGAGTGAAGGGGACACTGCAAGGGCCTCGCCTGACACGGCTCCTTTAGGAGATCCTGTAAACCCATCATAGAAAGAACGAGGGGTTGCCATGACAATTGACAGTCAGCCGTTGGTTGCTTCCGAGGGGCGATGAGGCACTGAAGGCTTGACGAGGTGGCGCCATGCGGGGCTGCCGCGGCCAGAGCTCAGCCATTCAGGTTTGTCGGCGTTGCAGGGACGGACCCATGCGCAAGCGTCGTGCCGTTTGGGAGTAGTTCCGTTAGTTGGCGTCAGTTGAGCGGGCAACTAGGTCAAACACATTAGCCACGAAGGACTGGATTCATTCAAATAGATGCTGGGAAGGCGGACATCGCTGGGTCAGGCCCGAGCGACTTGGGGATGATGCAGCCCGAGGGGCGCCCCCAACAAGGTAAGCTAACAACATGAAATAAAAGGGATACATGCCGCAGGGACGGACACACGCGGCCTGGGAATAATGCAGCCCTGGGGGGGCGCTCCTAGCTGGAAATGAAACTTGTAAGATGTCACCTGATGATGTTGAGGACGAAGGATTGTTGGTGTAGCAGACTCGCTGGGCTGCGGAAGCCAATCCTCATGAGCCCCCAGGCCTAGGGGCCTCGGGAGGCTCCGGAGGCGCTGGTGGCTCCTCGCGGACAATCTCCATCTCCGCCAGGGCTGCGGAACGCCTGGCCTCTTGTGCTCCATGATGCCCCTCATGAGGCGCTGGTACGTGGCAGACGCGTTCGGCAAGCCGTAAGGCATGCGAACGTAGCTGTGGGGTGGACCTCCGCAGCGCCTCACTCGCGAGGGCCAGAGGCGCTCCTGAGAGGCGACTCGATTGAGCCCTGGTATGTCGATGTAGATGCGCAGCCCACCATCCTCGCCTAGATAGGGAGCCACTGCTGGTAGGCGGCGGCTGCCTTTCATGACTCTTGACTCCTGTAGCTCCTGAATGGCCTTGCTGACGAACTCCTGAGGGTCTGGCTCTTCTTGCCTTACTCCTTCTTAAGGGAAACGCGCTTCGAAACACGCCTCCATGTGGTGCCCAAGCGCCTCCCTCGTGACCCTAGCCAGGTCGGTGGCCCTCCAGGGGAGAGCCCCCGAGCCTTGCCTGAGGAGGGCGCCGGGCGTGCTTTCCTATGCGATGGAAGGAGGTTCCCCCTGGGCAGGCGCGGGCCCAGAGGGGCCTGCCTCCTGAGGGGACGGGTTGGACGATGTCTTCTTCTTGGGGGCGGTCTCGGGAAGCCTCCTACTTCCGCGATCCGGGTCTTCCAGTGACGCGTCCTGAAAGGCTCGCTCCAGGGAACACACCGTGTCCTTCTCTTCACAGGGCACCGTGATGACTCCGCCACTTCCTGGCATCTTGAGGACGTTGTAGCCGTGGTGAGTTACGGCCATGAACTTGGCCAGTGCTAGGTAGCCAAGGATGGCGTTGTACGGCAGGCGAATGTGAGCGACGTCGAAGTCGATGAGCTCGGTGTGGTAGTTGTCTCGTGCCCCGAAGGTGACAGGGAGGCGGACCTGCCCAATCGGGACCATGGAGCCGTCGGTGACTCCGGAGAAAGGCTTGGTTGGCTGAAGCTGGCTGTAGGGCACTTGGAGATTGTTGAATGTTTCCACGGACAGGACGTTGAGCCCTGCCCCGCCATCAATGAGGGTCCTGGTGACCACCACGTTGCTGATGATTGGGGAACAAAGCATCGGGAGGACTCCGGCTGTAGCCGCACACTTGAGCTGATCTGCTGAGCTGAACGTGATGGCGCACGCCGACCACCTAAGAGGGCGCGTGGCTTCGAGATTGGGGATGACTGCATTCACTTCACGGGCGAACTGCTTGAAGATGCGTTGGGAGGCTGGGGCTTGAGCCCCGCCCAGGATGCATGCGATCGCGCGCGGCTCCTGGAAGCCCCTAGCCCCCTCGTCCTGGTGGCGGTCCTCGTTCCTCCTTGGCTACGGCGGCAGCGGAGGGAGGCCTGCGTTGCCTTGCGGGCGATCCTCGCGAGGCTGATCCCTCCAGTCTCCCTCACGAGGCGGATCTTGCCAGCGATCCTCGCGAGGTTGATAGCGCCACCCTTGGCGCGGGCCACGGTCTTCCCAGCGTCCTGCGTTCCTTCCTCCTCCTCGACCGTAGCCCCTGTCACCGCGATCGGGGCGACGACCAATCCTTCCTTCTCGCACGGCTCGGAGCTCTTGATATTCGTTGTTGTTGTGGGTGTGGAGGTCGTGGTACACACAGTATCGACTGCCCTTGGGAGGTTCGAGCAGATCTCTGCCTCGCTTGGTGTCTGGTTCTGCCGCGAGCACGGTAGCCCCCTTGCGCTTCACATCCTTGGCCTTGGGCTTCTTCTCTTCTGGGTCTGCGGTAGGCAGCTCGAGGAGGGAGAGACGCCCTTCCTCAGCCCTGGCGCACTTGGTTGCGAAGTTGAACAGCTCCAAGGAAGTGCACAGGTCTTCATGCATCGCCAGCTCCTCCTTCATCTTGACATCGCGCACGCCATCGGAGAAGGCTGAGATGATGGCCTCCTCAGTCACCTTGGGAATCTTGAGGCGTGCGTTGTTGAAGCGCTGGATGTACTTCTGCAGGGTCTCCCCGGGTTGTTGCTTGATGCGGCGCATGTCGCTCACGGCGGGTGGCCGGTCGCGAGTACCTTGGAAGTTGGCGATGAAGCAGGTGCGCATCTCGTCCCAGGAGGAGATCGTGCCTGGGGCCAGGTTCAGGAGCCAGGTGCGGGCCCCGTCCTTGAGCGCCATGGGAAACCAGTTCGCCATGACCTTCTCGTCTCCCTTGGCAGCTTCGATGCCCATCTCATAGAGCTAGAGGAACTCCGCAGGGTCGGCCGTGCCGTCGTAACGAGGAGGCAAGTCTGGCTTGAACTTGCCGGGCCACGCGACGCTGCGTAGCTCGGTGGTGAAGGCACGGCAGCCTGCTGTGGCCACGGGAGCCCTTGGGTGACGGAGAGCTTGGTCTTGCATGTCCCCATGCACTGCAGCTGGGAGCAGCGCGGGATCTTGGCGTGCCGGAGCAGGAGCATGGTCGCGACGTGCTGGAGCAGGGAGCGCCCGGGCAGCTTCTTGCGGGCGAGGGACTTCTTGGCAGCTCTGCTCTTGCCGCGCTGGCACCTGACGGAGCGGGTTCTGCCCAGGGGCCACGCGCCTTGGAGCCATGGCGCCTTCTTGAGGAGGAGGCGGTCGGGGCGCCGCCGGAGCCTCGTCACCCGCGCAGGGCGGGGTGCGGTGCAGCGGGACGGACGGCGCAGGAGAGCCCCCTGCGGCGCGGACGAGCTCGGCAACGCGGTCAAGCCATTCTTCGTAGATGTCGTTGACAGGACGGTAGCATAGGAGCTCGTTTGCCGCGATGAGCGCAGCTCGAGCCTCCATGGGTGCGCGGAGCGCGCGGGACGAAGAACCAGCTGGGGTGAGCGAGGGAGTAGCGGTGCGGCCGTCTTGCCGCACTGACGGATGCTGAGATGATGCTTGCTGCTCGTCCCCCGCCGGGCCGGTGGTGGCGTTGACGGCAGGTGACGGGGAACGGCGAGGACGCCCGCCGACAGGAGCCGTCTGGGCGACGCGGGAAGTGAGAGCGGCCCAGTGCTCGGCGCGGGCCCGACGAGCGTCAGGCATGGGCGCGATGGTGGGAGGAGAACGGGGTGTTGGAAGACGAATTCTGGTGCACCCCTACCTGGCGTGCCAAAAGTCGGATTTCGGGTTCCGGCAGACCCTTGAGGTTCGAACAGTGGGGTGCGTGCGGAGATTTCTCCTTCTACCTACCTTCACCCCTCTGCCTCGCTAAGATCTAAACTATGGAAAGAACGACACAAGAGACGCAGGGTTTATACTGGTTCAGGCCACCATTGTGGTGTAATACCCTACTCCAGTGTGTGCTGTGGTGGATTGCCTCTTGGGCTGATGATGATGAACAATACAAGGAAGAACAACCTCGTGAGGGTCTGTTCTTTGCTGGGGGGAACGAACTGCTAGGAGGAGTTCAGTCGCCCTTCTCTCTCTCTAATTTCGATCCGATCCTTGATCCTAGATCTCTGTCTCTAACCTTCCTTTTACCTCGAACCCCAGCCTTTCTCGAACCCGAGCCCCTCTCGAACCCGAGCCCTTCTTCCTTGTGGGCGGCTGGTCCTATTTATAGGCAATGGCCCTGGGCCTCTTCCCAAATATTGAGCGGGAAGGGCGCCAAAAATTGGCCATTTTGAAGGGGAACATCTAGTACACTTATCCTGACTAAAGTTGGTCCTCGCCTGCACAAAGCTCTGGTGGTGACGCCGTCTTGGGCTCCGTGATGACCTCCGTCTTGCGGTCCTCCTGGTCTTGGTCTTGTTGCACCGAAACAGCAACCTTTGCCTGATGCCTCGGTACTCCGCAGCTGCGCTTGCCCCCTTTGCACCAAAGGGGAAAGGAGGACACTGCGCAGGCTAGCGCCTGCCTGGCGCCCTTGGTCGTCATGGCTTGCGTCACGAGCACCTCGTGAGGTACCCCGCCTTGATCTCTCCGCCTCCTCGCAAGCCAGCCTGGTGAGGCCGTGCCTGAGGAAGCTCCGTGTCGTTCGCCCCGTGAGGCTTGGCCCCTCGCGAGGGTCTTGGGTCTGTGTTGATGAAGATGGGCCGTGCTGGGCCCCCCTTTGAGCCACGCCGCAGGCCGCGGGCAGGCAAGTCTGGGGACCCCCGTTCCCAGAACGCCGACACATACCCTCAGCCCCGAGGGAGAACTACTCCCTCCTCATCATGGAGAGGACCGGGATAATGAAGATAGCCACCGGAGAAGGATTCCCCCCTCCGGGAGGGTGCCGGAACGAGTCTAGATTAGCTTTCGGTGGCTACGGAGGCTTCTGGCGGTGGAACTCCCGATCTATTATGCTCACGGATGTTTTTAGGGTATATGGAGATATATAGGCGGAAGAAGTACGTCAGGGGGGCCACGAGGGGCCCATGAGGGTGGAGGGCGTGCCCAGGGGGTGGGCGCGCCCCCTGCCTCGTGGCCTCCTTGCAGGTCCCCCGACGTGCACTCCAAGTCTCCTGGGCTTCTTTCCTTCCAAAAATGAGTTCCGTGAAGTTTCAGGTCAATTGGACTCCATTTGATTTTCCTTTTCTTCGAAACCCTAAAACAGGGTAAAAACAGAAACTGGCACTGGGCTCTGGGTTAATAGGTTAGTCCCAAAAATGATATAAAAGTGTATGATAAAGCCCATAAACATCCAAAACAGTAGATAATATAGCATGGAGCAATCAAAAATTATAGATACGTTGGAGACGTATCAGCATCCCCAAACTTAATTCCTGCTCGTCCTCGAGTAGGAAAATGATAAAAATAGAATTTTTGATGCGGAGTGCTACTTGGCATAATTTCAATGTAATTCTTCTTAATTGTGGCATGAATATTCATATCCGAAAGATTCAAGACAAAAGTTCATATTGACATAAAAGTGATAATACTTCAAGCATAATAACTAAGCAATTATGTCTTCTCAAAATAACATGGCCAAAGAAAGTTCATCCCTACAAAATCATATAGTTTAGACATGTTTCATTTTCGTCACACAAGAATGCTCTCATCATGAACAACCCTGATGACAAGCCAAGCAATTGTTTCATACTTTAGTAATCTCAAACCTATAAACTTTCACGCAATATATGAGCGCGAGCCATGGACATAGCACTATGGGTGGAATAGAATATAATGAGGGGGTTATGTGGAGAAGACAAAAAAGGAGAAAGTCTCACATCAACAAGGCTAATCAACGGGCTATGGAGATGCCCACCGATTGATGTTAATGCAAGGAGTAGGGATTGCCATGCAACGGATGCACTAGAGCTATAAATGTATGAAAGCTCAACAAAAGAAACTAAGTGGGTGTGCATCCAACTTGCTTGCTCACGAAGACCTAGGGCACTTGAGGAGGCCCATTGTTGGAATATACAAGCCAAGTTCTATAATGAAAAATTCCCACTAGTATATGAAAGTGACAAAACAAGAGACTCTCTACTATGAAGATCATGGTGCTACTTTGAAGCACAAGTGTGGTAAAAGGATAGTAGCCCTTTTCTCTTTTTCTCTCATTTTTTTGGGCCTTTTCTTTTTTTATGGCATTTCTCTTTTTGGGGCCTTCTCTTTTTTTATGGCCTTTCTCTTCTTTTTTTTATTCCTCACTTGGGGCAATGCTCTAGAAAATGATGATCATCACACTTCTATTTATTTACAACTCAATGATTACAACTCGATACTAGAACAAGGTATGACTCTATATGAATGCCTCCGGCGGTGTACCGGGATATGGTGACATGTATGAAAGAATTATGAATGGTGGCTTTGCCACAAATACTATGTCAACTACATGATCATGCTAAGCAATATGACAATGATGAATGTGTCATGATGAACGAAATGATGGAAAGTTGCATGGCAATATATCTCGGAATGGCTATGGAAATGCCATAATATGTAGGTATGGTTGCTATTTTGAGGAATATATGAGGTTTATGTGTGTCAGAGCGTATGATATCACGGGGTTTGGATGCACCGGCGAAGTTTGCGCCAACTCTCAATGTGAGAAAGGGTAATGCACGGTACCGAAGAGTCTAGCAAGGATGGAAGGGTGAGAGTGCGTATAATCCATTGAATCAACATTAGTCATAAAGAACTCACATACTTATTGCAAAAATCTACAAGTCATCAAAAACCTCGGGACTACGCGCATGCTCCTAGGGGGATAGATGATACGTCTCGAACGTATCTATAATTTTTTATTGCTCCATGCTATATTATCTACTGTTTCGGACTATATTGGGCTTTATTTTCCAATTTTATATTATTTTTGGGACTAACCTATTAACCGGAGGCCCAGCCCAGAATTGCTGTTTTTTTGCCTATTTTAGTGTTTCGGAGAAACAGAATATCAAACGGAGTCCAAACGGAATAAAACCTTCGGGGACGTGATTTTCTCACCGAACGTGATCCAGGAGACTTGGACCCTACTCCAAGGAGTCAAAGAGGCGGTCACGAGGGTGGGGGGCGCCCCCCCCTGGGGCGCGCCCCCTGCCTCGTGGCCCCCTCGGTGCTCCACCGATGTACTCCTTCCTCCTATATATACCTACGTACCCCCAAACGCTGAGAACAGGAGCCAAAAACCTAATTCCACCGCCGGAACTTTCTGTATCCACGAGATCCCATCTTGGGGCCTGTTCCGGAGCTCCGCCGAAAGAGGGCCGTCATCACGGAGGGCTTCTACATCATCATAGCCTCTCTGATGAAGTGTGAGTAGTTTACCTCAAACCTTCGGGTCCATAGTTAGTAGCTAGATGTCTTCTTCTCTCTTTTTGGATCTCAATACAAAGTTCTCCCCCTCTCTTGTGGAGATCTATTCGATGTAATCTTCTTTTTGCGGTGTGTTTGTTGAGACCGATGAATTGTGGGTTTATGATCAAGTCTATCTATGAATAATATTTGAATCTTCTCTAAATTCTTTTATGTATGATTGGTTATCTTTGCAAGTCTCTTCGAATTATCCGTTTGGTTTGGCCAACTAGATTGGTAGTTCTTGCCATGGGAGAAGTGCTTAGCTTTGGGTTCTATCTGGCGGTGTCCTTTCCCAGTGACAGAAGGGGCAGCAAGGCACGTATTGTATCGTTGCCATCGAGGATAACAAGATGGGGTTTATTTCATATTGCATGAATTTATCTCTCCATATCATATCATCTTGCTTAAGGCGTTACTCTGTTTTTAACTTAATACTCTAGATGCATGCTGGATAGCGGTCGATGAGTGGAGTAATAGTAGTAGATGCAGAAGCGTTTCGGTCTACTTGTCACGGACGTGATGCCTATATACATGATCATGCCTAGATATTCTTATAACTATGCTCAATTATATCAATTGCTCAACAGTAATTTGTTCACCCACCGTAGAATACTTATGCTCTTGAGAGAAGCCACTAGTGAAACCTATGGCCCCCGGGTCTATTCTCATCATATCAATCTCCATCACTTTAATCTTGCTTTCCTTTTTACTTTGCCTTTACTTTTTACTTTTCATCTTTATACCAAAAATACCAAACAATATTATATCTATCAGATCTCACTCTCGTAAGTGACCGTGAAGGTATTGAAAACCCCTAATCGTGTTAGTTGCGAGTAGCTATCGTTTTGTGCAGGTACGAGGGACTTGAGCGTGGCCTCCTACTGGATTGATACCTTGGTTCTAAAAAACTGAGGGAAATACTTACGCTACTCTGCTGCATCATCCCTTCCTCTTCGGGGAAAACCAATGTAAGCTCAAGAGGTAGCAAGAAGGATTTCTGGCGCCGTTGCCGGGGAGATTCGTGCAAGTCAAGATTTGACTCCCGACAATGAGCCATTTCTGGCGCCGTTGCCGGGGAGTCTACGCAAAAAGTCAACATACCAAGTACCCATCACAATCCCTATCTCTCGCATTACATTATTTTCCATTTGCCTCTCGTTTTCCTCTCCCCCACTTCACCCTTGCCGTTTTATTCGCCCTCTCTCTCTCTATCCTCCCTCTCTTGCCCGCTTGCCTTTTGTTTGCTCGTGTGTTGGATTGCTTGTTTGTCGCGATGGCTCAACCAAGATTAGGTGATCTTCACCTTAAAAGGTTAGAGGAGATCGAAAACAACGTTAGGAAATTTATGGTTTTGCAATTTGAGCATAATAATTTCTTTAGAAACGAGCTTAAGGAACAAAAAAGTTTTATGAGTTATATGAATAAAGAGCTTGATGATATGTCTAAAGAATTTCATGGTATAAGATCCCAAATTGCTCGTCTAGAAAAGATGACTGCTGAAATTTCGGATATGCAAGCCACCTTAGTCAATAAGATGGCCGCTAAACCGAATTCCTATGAAAATCAAGATGAAGATCTAAAAGTTATTGATGTGTCACCTATTAAATCTTTGTTTTGCAATATGAATCTTGATGAAACTGAATATGATCTTCCTTTACCTAGAAGGCGTTCTAAAAATTCGCAGTATTTAGATCTTTATGATGAAATTGATGAAAGTGGGATTGAAAGAAATAAAAATCTAGATGTTGCTAAACCCACTATATTGGATTTCAAGGAATTTAATTATGAAAGTTGCTCTTTAATTGATTGTATTTCCTTGTTGCAATCTGTGCTAAATTCTCCACATGCTTATAGTCAAAAGAAAGCCTTTACCGAACATATTGTTGATGCCTTGATGCAATCTTATGAAGAAAAACTTGAGTTGAAATTTTCTATCCCTAGAAAACTCTATGATGAGTGGGAACCAACTATTAAAATTAAAATTAAAGATCATGAGTTTTATGCTTTGTGTGATTTGGGTGCTAGTGTCTCCACTATTCCCAAGTTGTGTGATTTGCTAGACTTCCGTAATTTTGATGATTGCTCTCTAAACTTGCATCTTGCGGATTCTACTATTAAGAAACCTATGGGAAGGATTAATGATGTTCTTATTGTTGCAAATAGGAATTATGTGCCTGTAGATTTCATTGTTCTTGATATAGATTGCAACCCTTCTTGCCCTATTATTCTTGGTAGACCTTTCCTTAGAACGGTTGGTGCGATTATTGATATAAAGGAAGGTAATATTAGATTTCAATTTCCATTAAAAAGGGCATGGAACACTTTCCTGGAAAGAAAATAAAATTTCCATATGAAACTATCATGAGAGCCACTTATGGATTGCCTACCAAAGATGGCAATACCTAGATCTATCCTCGCTTTTATGCCTAGCTAGGGGCGTTAAACGATAGCGCTTGTTGGGAGGCAACCCAATTTTATTTTTAGTTTTTTGTGTTTTGCTCCTGTTTAGTAATAAATAAATTATTTAGCCTCTGTTTTGGTTGTGTTTTTTGTGTTTAATTAGTGTTTGTGCCAAGTAGAACCGTTGGGAAGACTTGGGGAAAGTCTTGTTGAACTTGCTGTAAAAAAACAGAAACTTTAGCGCTCACGAGAACTGCTGTCATTTTTATTTGAAGAGTGCTATTTAGTTAATTATTTTTGCAGATGATTAATAGATAAATTCCTCACGTCCATCAGTTTATTTTAGAATGTTTGGGGTTCCATATATTGCGCTAGCTACAGATTACTACAGACTGTTCTGTTTTTGACAGATTCTGTTTTTCGTGTGTTGTTTGCTTATTTTGATGAATCTATGGTTAGTAAAACAGTTTATAATCCATATAGAAGTTGGAATACAGTAGGTTTAACACCAATATAAATAAATAATGAGTTCATTACAGTACCTTGAAGTGATCTTTCATTTTCTTTCGCTAACGGAGCTCACGAGTTTTCTACTTTAAGTTTTGTCTTGTGAACTTTTCAAGTTTTGGGTGAATTCTTTTGATGGATTATGGAACAAGGAGTGGCAAGAGCCTAAGCTTGGGGATTCCCATGGCACCCCCAAGATAATCCAAGGACACCAAAAAGTCAAAGCTTGGGGATGCCCCGGAAGGCATCCCCTCTTTCGTCCACTTCCATCGGTAATTTACTTGGAGCTATATTTTTATTCACGAACATGATATGTGTTTTGCTTGGAGCATCTTGTATTATTTTTGTCTTTGTGTTTTAGTATGACACAATCATACTTTCTGTACACACCTTTTGAGAGAGCCATACATGAATTAAAATTTGATAGAATACTCTATGTGCTTCACTTATATCTTTTGAGCTATGTAGTTTTGCTCTATGTGCTTCACTTATATCTTCTTGAGCTAAGTAATTTTGCTCTATGTGCTTCACTTAGATCTTTTAGAGCATGGTAGTGGATTTGTTTTAAAGAAACTATTGATCTCTAATGCTTCAAGAGTCTTAATAGCAAGGTAATTTGCTTAATAATAACACGCTTGGTATTCAAGATTTGTGAAACTTTCTTTTGAGTGTGTTGAATACTAAGAAAAGTTGGATGCTTGATAATTGTTTTGAGATATGGAGGCAATAATATCAAAGTCATGCTAGTAGAGTAATTGTGAATTTGAGAAGTGCTTGAGTTAAAGTTTGCAAGTCCCTTAGCATGCACATATGGTAAACAATATGCAACAAATTTGAAACATGAGGTGTTATTTGATTGTCCTCCTTATGAGTGGCGGTCGGGGACGACCGATGGTCTTTTCCTACCAATCTATCCCCCAAGGAGCATGCGCATAATACTTTGGTTTTTGATGGCTTGTAGATTTTTGCAATAAGTATATGAGTTCTTTATGACTAATGTTGAGTCCATGGATTATACGCACTCTCGCCCTTCCATCATTGCTACCCTCTACGGTACCGTGTGTTGCCCTTTCTCACATCGAGAGTTGGTGCAAACTTCGCCGGTACATCCAAACCCCGTGATATGATACGCTCTTTCACACATAAACCTCCTTATATCTTCCTCAAAACAGCCACCATACCTACCTATTATGGCATTTCCATAGCCATTTCGAGATATATTGCCATGCAACTTTTCACCATCTAGTTTATCATGACACATCCATCATTGTCATATTGCTTAGCATGATCATGTAGTTGACATAGTATTTGTGGCAAAGCCACCATTCATAATTTTTCATACTTGTCACTCTTGATTCATTGCATATCCCGGTACACCACCGGAGGCATCCATATAGAATCATACTTTGTTTTAGAATCGAGTTGTAACCATTGAGTTGTAAATAAATAAAAGTGTGATGATCATCATTCAATAGAGCATTGTCCCCAAAAAAGGCCAAAGAAAAAAAAGAAGGCCCAAAAAAAGGGCAATGCAACTATTCCTTTTTCCACACTTGTGCTTCAAAGTAGCACCATGTTCTTCATATAGAGAGTCTCTTGAGTTATCACTTTCATATACTAGTGGGAATTTTCATTATAGAACTTGGCTTGTATATGCCAACAATGGGCCTCGTCAAGTGCCCTAGGTCTTCGTGAGCAAGCAAGTTGGATGCACACCCACTTAGTTTCTTTTGTTGAGCTTTCATACATTTATAGCTCTAGTGCATCCGTTGCATGGCAATCCCTACTCCTTGCATTAACATCAACTGATGGGCATCTCCATAGCCCATTGATTAGCCTTGTTGATGTGAGACTTCCTACTTTTTATCTTCTCCACATAACCCCTACCATCATATTTTATTCCACCCATAGTGCTATATCCATGGCTCACGCTCATGTATTGCGTGAAAGTTTATGAGTTTGAAATTATTAAGGTCTGAAACAATTGCTTGGCTTGTCATCGGGGTTGTGCATGATGAGAGCATTCTTGTGTGACGAAAATGGAGTATGACTAAACTATATGATTTTGTAGGGATGAACTTTATTTGGCCATGTTACTTTAAGAAAACATAATTGCTTTGTTGGTCTGCTTGAAGTATTATTATTCTTTATGTCAATATGAACTTTTGTCTTGAATCTTCCTAATCTGAATATTCATACCACAACTAAGAAGATTTGCATTGAAATTATGCCAAGTAGCACTCTGCATCAAAAATTCTCTATTTATCATTTACCTACTCGAGGACGAGCAGGAATTAAGCTTGGGGATGCCTGGTACGTCTCCAACGTATCTACAATTTTTGATTGCTCCATGCTATATTATCTACTGTTTTGGACTATATTGGGCTTTATTTTCCACTTTTATATTAATTTTGGGACTAACCTATTAACCGGAGGCCCAGCCCAGAATTGTCGTTTTTTGCCTATTTCAGTGTTTCGGAGAAACAGAATATCAAACGGAGTCCAAACGGAATAAAACCTTCGGGAACATGATTATCTCACCGAACATGATCCAGGAGACTTGGACCCTACTCCAAGGAGTCAAAGAGGCGGTCACAAGGGTGGGGGGCGCGCCCCCTGCCTCGTGGGCCCCTTGGTGCTCCACCGACGTACTCCTTCCTCCTATATATACCTACGTACCCCCAAACGATGAGAACAGGAGCCAAAAACCTAATTCCACCGCCGCAACTTTCTGTATCCATGAGATCCCATCTTGGGGCCTGTTCCGGAGCTCCGCCGGAAGAGGGCCGTCATCACGGAGGGCTTCTACATCATCATAGCCTCTCCGATGAAGTGTGAGTAGTTTACCTCAGACCTTCGGGTCCATAGTTAGTAGCTAGATTTATTCTTCTCTCTTTTTGGATCTCAATACAAAGTTCTCCCCCTCTCTTGTGGAGATCTATTCGATGTAATCTTCTTTTTGCGGTGTGTTTGTTGAGATCGATGAATTGTGGGTTTATGATCAAGTCTATCTATGAATAATATTTGAATCTTCTCTGAATTCTTTTATGTATGATTGTTATCTTTGCAAGCCTCTTCGAATTATCCGTTTGGTTTGGCCAACTAGATTGGTAGTTCTTGCCATGGGAGAAGTGCTTAGCTTTGGGTTCGATCTTGCGGTGTCCTTTCCCAGTGACAGAAGGGGCAGCAAGGCACGTATTGTATCATTGCCATCGAGGATAACAAGATGGGGTTTATTTCATATTGCATGAATTTATCTCTCTATATCATGTCATCTTGCTTAAGGCGTTACTCTGTTTTTAACTTAATACTCTAGATGCATGTTGGATAGCGGTCGATGAGTGGAGTAATAGTAGTAGATGCAGAATCGTTTCGGTCTACTTGTCACAGACGTGATGCCTATATACATGATCATGCCTAGAT
Source organism: Triticum aestivum (assembly GCF_018294505.1). Lineage (NCBI taxonomy): Eukaryota > Viridiplantae > Streptophyta > Magnoliopsida > Poales > Poaceae > Triticum > Triticum aestivum. The sequence continues at coordinate 656,952,159 of NC_057800.1, read as the reverse complement.
ATTCTCATAACTATGCTCAATTCTGTCAATTGCTCAACAGTAATTTGTTCACCCACCGTAGAATACTTATGCTCTTGAGAGAAGCCACTAGTGAAACCTATGGCCCCCGGGTCTATTCACATCATATCAATCTCCATCACTTTAATCTTGCTTTGCTTTTTTACTTTGCCTTTACTTTTTACTTTGCATATTTATACCAAAAATACCAAAAAATATTATATCTATCAGATCTCACTCTCGTAAGTGACCGTGAAGGGATTGACAACCCCTAATAGCATTGGTTGCGAGTAGCTATCATTTTGTGCAGGTACGAGGGACTTGAGTGTGGCCTCCTACTAGATTGATACCTTGGTTCTCAAAAACTGAGGGAAATACTTACGCTACTCTGCTGCATCATCCCTTCCTATTCTGGGAAAACCAACACAAGCTCAAGAGGTAGCAATAGATTGGTAGGAAAAGACCATCGCTCGTCCCCGACCGCCACTCATAAGGAGGACAATCAAATAACACCTCACTTTTCAAATTTGTTACATAACATTTACCATACGTGCATGTTACGGGACTTGCAAACTTCAACACAAGAATTTCTCAAATTAACAACCACTCAACTAGCACGACTTTGATATTATTACCTCCATATCTCAAAACAATCATCAAGCATCAAACTTCTCTTAGTATTCAACACACTCATAAGAAAGTTTTATCATTCTTGAATACCTAGGATAATAGGATTTTAAGAAAATTACCATGCTATTTAAGACTCTCAAAATAATCTAACTGAAGCATGAGAGTTCATCTGTTTCTTCAAAATAAAACTACCACCATGCCCTAAAAGATATAAGTGAAGCACTAGAGCAAACGACAAACTACTCCGAAAGATATAAGTGAAGATCAATGAGTAGTCGAATAATTATGCAACTATGCGAAGACTCTCTAACATTTAATAATTTCATATATTGGTATTTTATTCAAACATCAAGCAAAGCAAAATATAATGACATTCTAAGAATGGCAAACATCATGTGAAGAAGCAAAAACTTAGGATCAACCGATACTAACCGATAGTTGTTGAAGAAGAAAGGTGGGATGCCAACCGGGGCATCTCCAAGCTTAGACGCTTGAGACTTCTTGAAATATTATCTTGGGGTGCCTTGGTCATCCCCAAGATTGAGCTTTTGTGTCTCCTTAATTCCTCTCATATCACGGTCTCCCTAAATCTCAAAAACTTCGTCCACACAAAACTCAACAAGAACTCGTGAGATAAGTTAGTATAAACCATTGCCAAAACCTTATCATACTCTACTGTAGCAAATCACCAAAATTATTATTCAACATTGCATACTAAATTCCTCTGCATATTTAATATTCATATCCTCAAATAGAATCATTAAAGAAGCAAACATATGCAAACAATGCAAACATAACAGCAATCTGCCTAAACAGGATAGTCTGTAAAGAATGCTACAACATCCATACTTCCCTAGCTCCAAAAATTATAAAATAAAATTCCCACTGTAGTAAATTTATCATAGCTTAATATTCAAAAGGTTTCAACATTTTATCACATTCTGAATTTTCTAGGAAATTATTGCAACAGCGGTAAACTTTCTGCTTTCAAACAGCAACATGTGGACTTCTAAAATAGGCATAGTAAAGGCTATCAATGCCACTTTTATTGAAATAAAAGATGCAAAACATTTTTCTAAATAACAGCAAGCAAATCTTAACAAAATAAATTGACGCTCCAAGCAAAACACATATCATGTGGCGAATAAAAATATAGCTCCAAGTAAAGTTACCGATGAACGAAGACGAAAGAGGGGATGCCTTCCGGGGCATCCCCAAGCTTAGGCTATTGGCTATCCTTGAATATTACCTTGGGGTGCCTTGGGCATCCCCAAGCTTTGTCTCTTGCCACTCCTTATTTCATAGTCCATCGAATCCTTACCCAAAACTTGAAAACTTCACAACACAAAACTTAACAGAAAACTCGTAAGCTCCGTTAGTATAAGAAAATAAATCACCACTTCAAGGTACTGTAATGAACTAATTCTTTATTTATATTGGTGTTAAACCTACTGTATTAAAACTTCTCTATGGTTTATAAACTCTTTTACTAGCCATAGATTCATCAAAATAAGTAAACAACACATGAAAAACAGAATCTGTCAAAAACAGAATAGTCTGTAGTAATCTGGATCAAACGTATACTTCTGGAACTCATAAAATTCTCAAATAAATTTCTGGACCTGAGGAATTTATCTATTAATCATCTTAAAAAATAATTAACTAAATATCATTCTCCAAATAAAAATGGCAGCAATTCTCGTGAGCGCTAAAGTTTATGTTTTTTACAGCAAGATCAACAAGACTTTGCCCAAGTCTTCCCAAAGGTTCTACTTGGCACAAACACTAATTAAACACATAAAACCACATCTAAACAGAGTCTAGATGAATTATTTAGTACTAAACAGGAACAAAAGCAAGGAATAAAAATAAAGTTGGGTTGCCTCCCAACAAGCGTTGTCGTTTAACGCCCCTAGCTAGGCATGATGATTTCAATGATGCTCACATAAAGGATAGGAATTGTAACATAAAGAGAGCATCATGAAGAATATGACTAGCACATTTAAGTCTAACCCACTTCCTATGCATAGGGATTTTGTGAGCAAACAACTTATGGGGACAAGAATCAACTTGCATAGGAAGGTAAGACAAGCATAACTTCAAAATTTTAAGCACATAGGGAGGAAACTTGATATTATTGCAATTCCTACAAGCATATATTCCTCCCTCATAATAATTTTTAGTAGCATAATGAATGAATTCAACAATATAACCAGTATCTAAAGCATTCTTTTCACGATCTATAAGCATAGAAATTTTATTACTCTCCACATAAGCAAAATTCTTCTCATTCGGGATAGTGGGAGTATCATAAGAGACTTGGATGCTATAAATTGTTTCCACATTAAAAGAGTAATGTTCAGAAAAGGGGTAACCATAATCATGACAAGTTTTATAAATATAATCCTCACTACCTTTTATAGCATATGTATCATCACAATAATTATCATAAGTAGGAGGCATGTTATTATCATTATAAATTTGCATATCAAAACTTGGGATACTAAAAATATCATCTTCATTAAGCGTAGCATCCCCAAGCTTGGGAAGAACATTAATTGCAGCAAATATATTCTCAAAAACATCATCTTCATCAAACATAGCATCCCCAAGCTTGGGCCTTTTCATATTATAAGCATAATCACTCTCATCATTAATAGTATGGATAGCACCAATAGTATAGCAATTATCATATTCGTCCAAGCATGTGCCAAAAAGATTTTCAAGATCATAATAAGTATCATTACCTTCCATAATTATATTTTCATGAGGCACAAGAGTAATAGGGGCAGCATTATTTGGGAGAGACATCTTTTTACCTCTCTTCCTTTTTCTTTTCTTCTTCTTCACCACATCATGTGTGGGTTCAATTCCCTTTTTGGAGCTCCTTATTAATGAGATTGGTTGAATAGGAGGCTCCTCCTCGTTACCTGATTCATCATAAGAAATAATAGGAGGGTATTGGGAAGTCTCTTCCCTTTCATTAGTATTCTCTTCATCTTCTATTTGTTTTCTTTTCTTTATGTAGTTGGCAATATAAGTATTTTCAATACAATTCACCACACAATACATATAAATTTCCTCTAGATCAAAATGAAGAACTCTATCAAGGGAAAATTTTGGAATATCCTTAGTTATATGTTTCATTTCTTAGTAGCCCACAAGCAAACTAAGTTCATTATAATGTGGAAGGGAAATCAAGTCTTCACGATTTTTGGACACGATTAGATCATGAAACAATTTGGATCGGATAGTTAAATGACCACGTTCATTACAAAGCTCACAAGTATGGCCAAGAAAATTTAAATTTTCAGCACAATCATCTAGCCTTTCTTGCAACAGTTTAGTTTCTAAGTACTTATGCTTCTTGCAATATCTATCTTCTCTATTTGGTGTGTACTTACAAACCCAATGCACTCCACAAAAATTGACATGTTTATAGGAGACATTTTCATCATAACTAGTGCAATCATCATTAGTATCATGGATATTCAAAGAATTCGTACTAACAACATTGCAATCATGCTCATCATTCAAAGATTTAGTGCCAAACATTTTATAAATTTCTTCTTCTAGCACTTGAGCACAATTATCCTTTCCATCATACTCACGGAAGATATTAAGAAGGTGAAGCGTATGAGACAAAATCAATTCCATTTTTTAAATTTTCTTTTATAAACTAAACTAGTGATAAAACAAGAAACTAAAAGACTCGATTGCAAGATCTAAAGATATACCTTCAAGCACTCACCTCCCTGGCAACGGCGCCAGAAAAGAGCTTGATGTCTACTACACAACCTTCTTCTTGTAGACGTTGTTGGGCCTCCAAGTGCAGAGGTTTGTAGGACAGTAGAAAATTTCCCTCAAGTGGATGACCTAAGGTTTATCAGTCCGTAGGAGGCGTAGGATGAAGATGGTCTCTCTCAAGCAACCCTGCAACCAAATAACAAAGAGTCTCTTGTGTCCCCAACACACCCAATACAATGGTAAATTGTATAGGTGCACTAGTTCGGCGAAGAGATGATGATACAAGTGGTATATGGACAGTAGATAAAGGTATTTGTAATATGAAATTATAAAAACAGCAAGGTAACAAATGATAAAAGTGAGCGTAAACGGTATTGCAATGTGTTGAAACAAGGCCTAGGGTTCATACTTTCGCTAGTGTAAGTTCCCACAACAATACTAACATAATTGGATCACATAACTATCCCTCAACATGCAACAAAGAGTCACTCCAAATTCATTAATAGCGGAGAACGAACGAAGAGATTATGGTAGGGTACGAAACCACCTCAAAGTTATTCTTTCCAGTCAATCCGTTGGGCTATTCCTATAAGTGTCACAAACAGCCCTAGAGTTCGTACTAGAATAACACCTTAAGACACAAATCAACCAAAACCCTAATGTCACCTAGATACTCGAATGTCACCTCAAGTATCCGTGGGTATGATTATACGATATGCATCACACAATCTCAGATTCATCTATTCAACCAACACATAGAACCTCAAAGAGTGCCTGAAAGTTCCTACCGGAGAATCACAACGAAAACGTGTCCCAACCCCTATGCATAGGTTCATGGGAGGAACCCGCAAGTTGATCACCAAAACATACATCAAGTGAATCACGTGGTATCCCATTGTCACCACAGATATGCACGGCAAGGCATACATCAAGTGTTCTCAAATCTTTAAAGACTTAATCTGATAAGATTACTTCAAAGGGGAAACTCAATTCATTACAAGAGAGTAGAGGGGGGAAGAAACATCATAGGATCCAAATATAATAGCAAAGCTCGCGATACATCAAGATCGTATCACCTCAAGAACACGAGAGAGAGAGAGAGAGAGAGAGATCAAACACATAGCTACTGGTACATACCCTCAGCCTCGAGGGAGAACTACTCCCTCCTCGTCATGGAGAGCACCGGGATGATGAAGATGGCCACCGGAGAAGGATTCCCCCCTCCGGCAGGGTGCCGGAGGGTCTAGATTAGCTTTCGGTGGCTACAGAGGCTTTTGGCGGCGGAACTCCCGATCTATTGTGCTCACGAATGTTTTTAGGGTATATGGAGATATATAGGCGGAAGAAGTACGTCAGGGGGGCCATGAGGGGCCCACGAGGGTGGAGGGCGTGCCCAGGGGTGGGTGCGCCCCCCTGCCTCGTGGCCTCCTTGCAGGTCCCCCGACGTGGGCTCCAAGTCTCCTGGGCTTCTTTCCTTCCAAAAATGAGTTGCGTGAAGTTTCAGGTCAATTGGACTCCGTTGATTTTCCTTTTCTTCAAAACCCTAAAATAGGGTAAAAACAGAAACTAGCACTGGGCTCTGGGTTAATAGGTTAGTCCCAAAAATGATATAAAAGTGTATAATAAAGCCCATAAACATTCAAAACAGTAGATAATATAGCATGGAGCAATCAAAAATTATAGATACGTTGGAGACATATCAACAGCCCATCAGTCCTGCCCATGGATAACAGGCCGGACGCCTGAGGACCCCTTAGTCCAGGACTCCCTCAACTCCCACCGCTGGCCAGGTCATCCACTCTCCCATACCCCCTATTATTCTGCGGCGACGGCCGCCTCACACCGCAGCCGAACCAGTGAACCCTCGTACTCCTCTCCGTGTGGGCTTCCACTACTGCGTTGTGATAGCCTGGCTTAATAGGGATGATAGACTACTCGTATCAATAAGGAATTCCTTTTTTCCGTGAGCCCATTCAGACAGAACTCCAAATTTAAGCGTGCTCAGCTTGGAGTAGTGTCAGGATGGGTGACTGACCGGGAAGTTGCTCCCGGGTGCGCACGAGTGAGGACAAAGTGCGCAGAAAAGACTAGTATTGATCTATGGGGATAGTCTAGATCCCGCCAGGAGTAACGACCACCAGCGGGTGTGTCCGGGGCGTTACAAGTTGGTATCAGAGCCGACCCTCGCGGTTACACGGATGTTTGCGGACAGGTGCGCGGTCATGTTGTTCATGACATTTGTGACCCGTCGTGGCACACGACATGGCACATGTACCGGACTGGATGCACTGACGTTTATGCCAAGAGGGAACGTTCCTGTGGCCCGGCGAGGACGTCGGTTCCTCTGAGTGGGGGTGTATGTGATAGCCTGGCTTAATAGGGATGATAGACTACTCATATCAATAAAGAATTCCATCTTTTCCGGGAGCCCATTCGGACAGAACTCCAAAGTTAAGCGTGCTCAGCTTGGAGTAGTGTCAGGATGGGTGACCGACCGGGAAGTTGCTCCCGGGTGCGCACGAGTGAGGACAAAGTGCGTAGAAAAGACTAGTATTGATCTATGGGGCCAGTCTAGATCCCGCCAGGAGTAACGACCACCGGCGGGTGTGTCCGGGGCGTTACACGCGTCTTCCCCGGCTCCACGCCGTCCCCTTCCTAGGCCTCGCCGTCGTCCACCGCCCTGGTGCTCTCGGTGCGGCGTGGTCAAGGAATGACTTCCATCGGAAGAGTACTGTACATGGAGAGGCTGACAGCTGGGTCCACGGTAGCAGCAAGGAAGTACCTCCTTATTACGCGCAAAATAATGATTCCTCCACCTGACAGCGGGGACCCACCGGATGGGCCACCGTATTTCATGAAAAAGCACCCCCCCCCCCGTGACTTATGGGACCCATCAGCTACATCTTCGCACGCAAGGAAGTGCGTCCATACGTCCATATTACGAGCAAAAAAATTGATTCGCCCCTGACTGCCGGGACCCACAAGCTACATCTTCGCACGCAAGAAGTGCCTGACAGTCGGGACCCACCTGGTCGAAGCGTACGTAGCGTTGTCATTTTGGTCGCGAACGGTAGCAGCAAGGAAGTACCTCCTTATTACGCGCAAAATAATGATTCCTCCACCTGACAGCGGGGACCCACCGGATGGGCCACCGTATTTCATGAAAAAGCGCCCCCCCCGTGACTGATGGGACCCATCAGCTACATCTTCGCACGCAAGGAAGTGCGTCCATACGTCCATATTACGAGCAAAAAAATTGATTCGCCCCTGACTGCCGGGACCCACCAGCTACATCTTCGCACGCAAGAAGTGCCTGACAGTCGGGACCCACCTGGTCGAAGCGTACGTAGCGTTGTCATTTTGGTCGCGAACGTGTACATACATACAAGTCGATCGGTCTGACTGCAGGCTACAACGATGAACCATGGCCGTGTAAGGAAGGGCACGTGTCGTCGTAGAGGCGCGCATGTAGCATGTACACGTACGTACATCGGCCAAGGTACAAGAAAGTAAATACGGCCACGTACGTACATACGGGCGGGGTCTCGAGCGCGTACTCGCGCATATATATACGGACGACCAGGGCTTGTGTACATGGAGAGGCAACAGATGGGAGCAACGGCGTCCTGTTCATCGGGCAGCGAACCGGCTGGGTCGGAATGGAGAAACAGCGTTGTGTTCATCGGGAGGCAACGGAATATGTGGTGTTCATCGGGAGCCAACCGGCTTGGACGGAACATCCGATGGAAACGAGGCCTAGCATACCGCAGAACGGAGGAAACGGACTTGTGTTCGACCGGCCACGGTCGAAATGGGATCATGTTCAATGGGAGGGGTCTGGCGTAGCGCAAAACGGACGAAACAGACTTCTCTTGGACCTCCTACGGTTGAAACGGGGTCTTGTTGATCGAGAGGGGTGCGGTGTACCACAAAAGGGAGGAAACGGACTTGTGTTGGAGCGCTACGGTCGAAACGGGGGTCCTGTTCATTGGGAGGGGTGTGTCGTACCACAAAACGGGAATCCATGGGATACTGTTCATCTCCACTGTCGACCTCGTCCAGCCATCACGGGCTACTGTTCATCCACCGTCGACCTCCTCCAGCCTCCACCTGCGACTGTTCATCCATGGGCTCCTGTTCATCCAGCCTCCACCGCTCCTCCACCGGCTACTATTCAACCAGCCCTCTCCACGGGATCCTGTTCAACCTCCTCCAGCCTCCACCTGCTACTGTTCATCTAGCCCTCCACTGTCTACTGTTCAACCAGCCCTCCATGGGGTCTTGTTTATCCAGCCCTCCACGGGGTCCTGTTCATCCACCCACAACCGGCTCGATCAGGGTCCTGTTCATCCAACGGCAACAGCCTCTACTACCATGAGGTCCTATTCATCCAACCCCCCACCGGGAACTGTTCATCCACCCCCCCCCCCCCAAACAACGCTCACTGTTCATCCAGAGACAGCATCGATCGGCTTCAGTTAGCAGCAGTAGCGAAGGAATCACTAGGGTTTAGTTAACACCAAGGGATCGATCGCTGGGGTTCAGTAACGTAGCTAGTACAATCGCTCGGGTTCAGTTAGAGCCCAACGCCTCGCTTGGGTTCAGTTGGAGCACAACGCCTCTGATACGTCTCCAACGTATCTATAATTTTCGATTGCTCCATGCTATATTATCTACTGTTTTGGACATTATTGGTCTTTATTATCCACTTTTATATTATTTTTGGGACTAACCTATTAACCGAAGGCCCAGCCCAGAATTGTTGTTTTTTGCCTGTTTTAGGGTTCCAAAGAAAAGGAATATCAAACGGAGTCCAAACGGAATGAAACCTTCGGGAACGTGATTTTCTCAACGAACAAGACCCAGGAGACTTGGACCCTACGCCAAGAAACAACACAGGAGGCCACGAGGTAGGGGGCGCGCCTACCCCCCCCCCCCCCAGGCGCTCCCTCCACCCTCGTGGGCCCCCTGTTGCTCCACCGACGTACTCCTTCCTCCTATATATACGTACGTACCCCCAAACGATCAGATACGGAGCCAAAACCCTAATTCCACCGCCGCAACTTTCTGTATCCACGAGATCCCATCTTGGGGCCTGTTCCAGAGCTCCGCCGGAGGGGGCATCGATCACGGAGTGCTTCTACATCATCACCATAGCCCCTCCGATGAAGTGTGAGTAGTTCACTTCAGACTACGGGGCCATACTTATTAGCTAGATGGCTTCTTCTCTCTTTTTGGATCTCAATACAATGTTCTCCCCCTCTCTTGTGGAGATCTATTCGATGTAATCTTCTTTTTGCGGTGTGTTTGTTGAGACCGATGAATTGTGGGTTTATGATCAAGTCTATCTATGAATAATATTTGAATCTTCTATGAAATCTTTTATGTATGATTGGTTATGTTTGCAAGTCTCTTCGAATTATCAGTTTGGCTTGGCTTACTAGATTGACCTTTCTTGCAATGGGAAAAGTTCTTAGCTTTGGGTTCAATCTTACGGTGTCCTTTCCCAGTGACGGTAGGGGCAGCAAGGCACGTATTGTATTGTTGCCATCGAGGATAACAAGATGGGGTTTTCATCATATTGCATGAGTTTATCCCTCTACATCATGTCATCTTGCTTAAGGTGTTACTCTGTTTTCATTAACTTAATACTCTAGATGCATGCTGGCTAGCGATCGATGAGTGGAGTAATAGTAGTAGATGCAGGCAGGAGTCAGTCTACTTGTCTCGGGCGTAATGCCTATATACATGATCATACCTAGATATTCTCATAACTATGCTCAAGTCTGTTAATTGCTCAACAGTAATTTGTTCACCCACCGTAGAATACTTATGCTCTTGAGAGAAGCCACTAGTGAAACCTATGTGCCCCGGGTCTATCTTCATCATATTAATCTTCCAATACTTAGTAATTTCCTTTGCTTTTTCCTTTGCTTTTATTTTACTTTGCATCTTTATCATAAAAATACCAAAAATATTATATTATCATATCTATCAGATCTCACTCTCGTAAGTGGCTGTGTAGGGATTGACAACCCCTTATCGCGTTTGTTGCGAGGATTTATTTGTTTTGTGCAGGTACGAGGGACTCGTGCATAGCCTCCTACTGGATTGATACCTTGGTTCTCAAAAACTGAGGGAAATACTTACGCTACTTTGCTACATCATCCCTTCCTCTTCGGGGAAAACCAACACAGTGCTCAAGAGGTAGCAAGAAGGATTTCTGGCGCCGTTGCCGGGGAGTCTATGCAAAAGTCAATATACCAAGTACCCATCACAATCCCTATCTCCCGCATTACATTATTTGCCGTTTGCCTCTCGTTTTCCTCTCCCCCACTTCACCCTTGTCATTTTATTCGCCCTCTCTCTCTCTCTCTATCCGCCCTCTCTTTCTCTATTTGCCTCTTTTTCCCTGCTTGCTTTTTGTTTGCTTGTGTGTTAGTTTGCTTGCTTGTCGTTATGACTAGTCCCTTATCTTCTCCGTTGTCTCCCGAGAATGAAATTCTAAATTTTAAGCAAAGGGAGGGAGAAAATCTAAAAGATGCTTGTTATAGAATTTGCAATGCTCAAAATAGATCTACTAGGAAGCAATCTACTTCTGTTCTTCTTCGCAATTTTTATGTAGGCATAACTCCCTGGCATAGATATATCCTTGATACTATTACCGGAGGGAACTTCTTGGGTAGCCATACTTTTTATTCTTATAATGCTATGATAGATTTGTTTGGCTCACCCCCTCTTTTGATTAACGGAACTGTATTAACTTTGGAGCATGTAATGCAAAGGCTCGAAATTATTGAAAATAAGGTTGCTACCATAGAGTTAATTGAAAATTTGGCTAAAAAGATCCACAATCGAATCTCTCAATATGGATCTAAAGTAGGAGTCACTTTGAAAAATATTAAAGAGAAGGAACCCATAGTTAATGAGAAATTAAATCACGATTCCACTAGGATCGATAAACTTGAGGATATTATTACCAACTTGGGAACCGCTTTTTCTTCCATAAAGAATACTCCAAGTCCTCCCACTAAAATTGCCAAGCTAATGTATGTTCCTAAAAATAAGGGTGAATCCTCTAGTAAGGAAACTGCGGATCTCAAATCTATAAGTATTCATCCCAATCTTTTTGCTATCATTAAGGAACCATTTGTTACAAATGAATTTTTCGATCTTGTGCCTAAAAGTTTGAAAATAAATAAAAATAAAGAAATTCCTAAGGATGGTAGATGCCTCATTGAAGAATTGCCTACCAAAGATGGCAATACCTAGATCTATCCTTCCTTTTTATGCCTAGCAAGGGGCGTTAAATGATAGCGCTTGTTGGGAGGCAACCCAATTTTATTTTTATTCCTTGCTTTTTACTCCTGTTTAGTAATAAATAATTTATCTAGCCTCTGTTTAGGTTGTGTTTTTTGTGTTTAATTAGCGTTTGTGCCAAGTAGAACCGTTGGGAGGACTTGGGGAAAGTCTTGTTAATCTTGCTGTAAAAAACAGAAACTTTAGCGCTCACGAGAACTGCTGCCATTTCTATTTGGAAAGTGATATTTAGTTAATTATTTTTGCAGATGATTAATAGATAAGTTCCTCACGTCCAGAAATTTATTTTAGAATTTTTGGGGTTCCCGATCTTGCGCTAGCTACAGATTACTATAGACTATTCTGTTTTTGACAGATTCTATTTTTCGTGTGTTGTTTGCTTATTTTGATGAATCTATGGCTAGTAAAATAGTTTATAAACCATAGAGAAATAAGGAATACAGTAGGTTTAACACCAATATAAATAAAGAATGAGTTCATTACAGTACCTTGAAGTGGTCTTTTGTTTTCTTTCGCTAACGGAGCTCACGAGATTTTCTACTTTAAGTTTTGTGTTGTGAAGTTTTCAAGTTTTGGGTAAAGATTTGATGGATTATGGAACAAGGAGTGGCAAGAGCCTAAGCTTGGGGATTCTCATGTCACCCCCAAGATAATATAAGTACACCTAAAAGCCAAAGCTTGGGGATGCCCCGGAAGGCATCCCCTCTTTTCGTCTACTTCTATCGGTAACTTTACTTGGAGCTATATTTTTATTCACCACATGATATGTGTTTTTCTTGGAGCGTCTTGTATGATTTGAGTCTTTGATTTTTAGTTTACCACAATCATCATTGCTGTACACACCTTTTGAGAGAGCCATACATGATTTGGAATTTATTAGAATACTCTATGTGCTTCACTTATATCATTTGAGTTATATAGTTTTGCTCTAGTACTTCACTTATATCTTTTAGAGCACGGTGGTGGATTTGTTTTATAGAAACTATTGGTCTCTCGCGACTCACTTAGATTATTTTGAGAGTCTTAAATAGCATGGTAATTTGCTTAATTAATCCTAATATGCTTGGAATTCAAGAGTAGTAAAAGAACTTCCTTATGATTGTGCTGAATGCTATGAGAAGTTTGATGCTTGATAATTGTTTTGAGATATGAAAATGGTGATATTAGAGTTATGCTAGTTGAGTAGTTGTGAATTTGAGAAATACTTGTGTTAAAGTTTGTGATTCCCGTAGCATGCACGTACGGTGAACCGTTATGTGATGAAGTCGGAGCATGATTTATTTTTTGATTGTCTTCCTTATGAGTGGCGGTCGGGGACGAGCGATGGTCTTTTCCTACCAATTTATCCCCCTAGGAGCATGCATGTAATACTTTGCTTTGATAACTTGTAGATTTTTGCAATAAGTATACGAGTTCTTTATGACTAATGTTGAGTCCATGGATTATACGCACTTTTCTCACCCTTCCACCTTTGCTAGCCTCTCTAATACCGCGCACCTTTTGCCGGTATCATACACCCACCATATACCTTCCTCAAAACAGCCACCACACCTACCTATTATGGAATTTCCATAGCCATTCCGAGATATATTGCCATGCAACTTTCCACCGTTCCGTTTATTATGACACACTTCATCATCGTCATATTGCTTAGCATGATCATGTAGTTGACATCGTATTTTTGGCAAAGCCACCATTCATAATTCTTTCATACGTGTCACTCTTGATTCATTGCACATCCAGGTACACCGCTGGAGGCATTCATATAGAGTCATATTTTGTTCTAAGTATCGAGTTGTAATTGTTGAGTTGTAAGAAAAATAAAAGTGTGATGATCATCATTATTAGAGCATTGTCCCAGTGAGGAAAGGATGATGGAGACTATGATTCCCCCACAAGTCGGGATGAGACTCCGGACAAAAAAAAGAGGACATAAAAAAAGAGAAAAGGGCCAAATAAAAAAATAAGAGAAAAAGAGAGAAGGGACAATGTTACTATCCTTTTACCACACTTGTGCTTCAAAGTAGCACCATGATATTCATGATAGAGAGTCTCCTATGTTATCACTTTCAAATACTAGTGGGAAGTTTTTCATTATAGAACTTGGCTTGTATATTCCAATGATGGGCTTCCTCAAAATGCCCTAGGTCTTCATGAGTAAGGAAGTTGGATGCACACCCACTTAGTTTCTTTTGTTGAGCTTCCATATACTTATAGCTCTAGTGCATCCGTTGCATGGCAATCCCTACTCACTCACATTGATATCTATTGATGGGCATCTCCATAGCCCGTTGATACGCCTAGTTGATGTGAGACTATCTTCTCCCTTTTTGTCTTCTCCATAACCACCATTCTATTCCACTTATAGTGCTATATCCATGGCTCACACTCATGTATTGCGTGAAGATTGAAAAAGTTTGAGAACACCAAAAGTATGAAACAATTGCTTGGCTTGTCATCGGGGTTGTGCATGATTTAAATATTTTGTGTGGTGAAGATGGAGCATATCCAGACTATATGATTTTGTAGGGATAACTTTCTTTGGCCATGCTATTTTTAGAAGACATGATTGCTTTGTTTGTATGCTTGAAGTATTTTTATTTTTATGTCAATATTAAACTTTTATCTTGAATCTTTCGGATCTGAATATTCATACCACAATTAAGAAGAATTACATTAAAATTATGCCAGGTAGCACTCCGCATCAAAAATTCTGTTTTTATCATTTACCTACTCGAGGACGAGCAGGAATTAAGTTTGGGGATGCTTGATACGTCTCCAACGTATCTATAATTTTTGATTGCTCCATGCTATATTATCTACTGTTTTGGACATTATTGGGCTTTATTATCCACTTTTATATTATTTTTGGGACTAACCTATTAACTGGTGGCCCAGCCCAGAATTGTTGTTGTTTGCCTGTTTTAGGGTTTCGAAGAAAACGAATATCAAACGGAGTCCAAACGGAATGAAACCTTCAGGAACGTGATTTTCTCAATGAACAAGACCCAGGAGACTTGGACCCTACGCCAAGAAAGAACAGAGGAGGCCACGAGGTAGGGGGGTGCGCCTCCCCCCCAGGCACGCCCTCCACCCTCGTGGCCCCCTATTGCTCCACCGATGTACTCCTTCCTCCTATATATACCTACATACCCCCAAACGATCAGATACGGATCCAAAACCCTAATTCCACCGCCGCAACTTTCTGTATCCACGAGATCCCATCTTGGGGCCTGTTCCGGAGCTCCGCCGGACGGGGCATCGATCACGTAGGGCTTCTACATCATCACCATAGCCCCTCCGATGAAGTGTGAGTAGTTCACTTCAGACCTACGGGTCCATAGTTATTAGCTAGATGGCTTCTTCTCTCTTTTTGGATCTCAATACAATGTTCTCTCCCTCTCTTGTGGAGATCTATTCGATGTAATATTCTTTTTGCGGTGTGTTTGTTGGGACCAATGAATTGTGGGTTTATGATCAAGTCTATATATCAATAATATTTGAATCTTCTCTGAATTCTTTTATGTATGATTGGTTATCTTTGCAAGTCTCTTCGAATTATCAGTTTGGCTTGGCCTACTAGATTGATCTTTCTTGCAATGGGAGAAGTGCTTAGCTTTGGGTTCAATCTTGCGGTGTCCTTTTGCTACGTCTTGAGCTTGCATTTGTTTTCCCCGAAGAGGAAGGGATGATTCAGCAAAGTAGCGTAAGTATTTCCCTCAGTTTTTGAGAACCAAGGTATCAATCCAGTAGGAGGCCACGCTCAAGTCCCTCGTACCTGCACAAAACGATACCTACTCGCAACCAACGCGATTAGGGGTTGTCAATCCCTTCACGGTCACTTATGAGAGTGAGATCTGATAGATATAATATTTTTGGTATTTTTGGTATAAAGATGCAAAGTAAAACGTAAAGGCAAAGTAAAAAAGCAAAACAAGATTAAAGTGATGGAGATTGATATGATGAGAATAGACCCGGGGGCCATAGGTTTCACTAGTGGCTTCTCTCAAGAGCATAAGTATTCTACGGTGGGTGAACAAATTACTGTTGAGCAATTGACAGAATTGAGCATAGTTATGAGAATATCTAGGCATGATCATGTATATAGGCATCACGTCCGTGACAAGTAGACCGAAACGATTCTGCATCTACTACTATTACTCCACTCATCGACCGCTATCCAACATGCATCTAGAGTATTAAGTTAAAAACAGAGTAACGCCTTAAGCAAGATGACATGATATAGAGAGATAAATTCATGCAATATGAAATAAACCCCATCTTGTTATCCTCGATGGCAATGATACAATACGTGCCTTGCTGCCCCTTCTGTCACTGGGAAAGGACACCGCAAAATCGAACCCAAAGCTAAGCACTTCTACCATGGCAAGAACTACCAATCTAGTTGGCCAAACCAAACGGATAATTCGAAGAGACTTGCAAAGATAACAATCATACATAAAAGAATTCAGGGAAGATTCAAATATTATTCATAGATAGACTTGATCATAAACCCACAATTCATCGGTCTCAACAAACACACCGCAAAAAGAAGATTACATCGAATAGATCTCCACAAGAGAGGGGGAGAACTTTGTATTGAGATCCAAAAAGAGAGAAGAATCCATCTAGCTACTAACTATGGACCCGAAGGTCTGAGGTAAACTACTCACACTTCATCGGAGAGGCTATGATGATGTAGAAGCCCTCCGTGATGACGGCCCTCTTCCGGCGGAGCTCCGGAACAGGCCCCAAGATGGGATCTCATGGATACAGAAAGTTGCGGCGGTGGAATTAGGTTTTTGGCTCCTGTTCTCGTCGTTTGGGGGTACGTAGGTATATATAGGAGGAAGGAGTACGTCGGTGGAGCACCGAGGGGCCCACGAGGTAGGGGGCGCGCCCTAGGGGGGGCGCCCCCCACCCTCGTGACCGCCTCTTTGACTCCTTTGAGTAGGGTCCAAGTCTCCTGGATCACGTTCGGTGAGAAAATCACATTCCCGAAGGTTTTATTCCCTTTGGACTCCGTTTGATATTCTGTTTCTCTTAAACACTGAAATAGGCAAAAAACAACAATTCTGGGCTAGGCCTCCGGTTAATAGGTTAGCCCCAAAAATAATATAAAAGTGGAAAATAAAGCCCAATATAGTCCAAAATAGTAGATAATATAGCATGGAGCAATCAAAATTATAGATACGTTGGAGACGTATCAGGCATCCCCAAGCTTAATTCCTGCTCATCCTCGAGTAGGTAAATGATAAAAAGAGAATTTTTGATGCGGAGTGCTACTTGGCATAATTTCAATGCAAATCTTCTTAATTGTGGTATGAATAGTCAGATAGGAAGATTCAAGACAGAAGTTCATATTGACATAAAGAATAATAATACTTCAAGCAAACCAACAAAGCAATTATGTCTTCTTAAAGTAACATGGCCAAAGAAAGTTCATCCCTACAAAATCATATAGTTTAGTCATACTCCATTTTCGTCACACAAGAATGCTCTCATCATGCACAACCCCGGTGACAAGCCAAGCAATTGTTTCATACCTTAATAATTTCAAACTCATAAACTTTCACGCAATACATGAGCGTGAGCCATGGATATAGCACTATGGGTGGAATAGAATATGATGGTGGGGGTTATGTCGAGAAGACAAAAAGGAGGAAGTCTCACATCAACGAGGCTAATCAATGGGCTATGGAGATGCCCATCAATTGATGTTAATGCAAGGAGTAGGGATTGCCATGCAACGGATGCACTAGAGCTATAAATGTATGAAAGCTCAACAAAAGAAACTAAGTGGGTGTGCATCCAACTTGCTTGCTCACGAAGACCTAGGGCACTTGAGGAGGCCCATTGTTGGAATATACAAGCCAAGTTCTATAATGAAAATTCCCACTAGTATATGAAAGTGATAACTCAAGAGACTCTCTATATGAAGAACATGGTGCTACTTTGAAGCACAAGTGTGGAAAAAGGAATAGTAGCATTGCCCTTTCTTATTTATTTATTTAATTATTTTTTGGGCCTTCTTTTTTTCCTTTGGCCTTTTTTGGGATAATTCTCTATTGAATGATGATCATCACACTTTTATTTATTTACAACTCAATGATTACAACTCGATTCTAAAACAAAGTATGACTCTATATGGATGCCTCCGGTGGTGTACCGGGATATGCAATGAATCAAGAGTGACAAGTATGAAAAATTATGAATGGTGGCTTTGCCACAAATACTATGTCAACTACATGATCATGCTAAGATATGACAATGATGGATGTGTCATGATAAACTAGATGGTGAAAAGTTGCATGTCAATATATCTCGGAATGGCTATGGAAATGCCATAATAGGTAGGTATGGTGGCTGTTTTGAGGAAGATATAAGGAGGTTTATGTGTGAAAGAGCGTATCATATCACGGGGTTTGGATGTACCGGCGAAGTTTGCACCCACTCTCGATGTGAGAAAGGGCTATGCACGGTACGGTAGAGGCTAGCAATGATGGAAGGGTGAGAGTGCGTATAATCCATGCTCAACATTAGTCATAAAGAACTCATATACTTATTGCAAAAATCTACAAGCCATCAAAAACCAAAGTATTATGCCCATGCTCCTAGGGGGATAGATTGGTAGGAAAAGACCATCGCTCGTCCCCGACCGCCACTCATAAGGAGGACAATCAAATAACACCTCATGTTTCAGATTTGTTGCATAACGTTTACCATACGTGCATGTTAAGGGACTTGCAAACTTGAACTCAAGCACTTCTCAAATTCACAATTACTCTACTAGCATGACTTTGATATTATTACCTCCATATCTCAAAACAATTATCAAGCATCCAACTTTTCTTAGTATTCAACACACTCAAAAGAAAGTTTCACAAATCTTGAATACCAAGCATGTTATTATTAAGCAAACTACCATGCTATTAAGACTCTCAAAATAATTTAAGTGAAGCATGAGAGATCAATAGTTTCTTTAAAACAAATCCACCACCGTGCTCTAAAAGATCTAAGTGAAGCACATAGAGCAAAATTACTTAGCTCACGAAGATATAAGTGAAGCACATAGAGCAAAACTACATAGCTCAAAAGATATAAGTGAAGCACATAGAGTATTCTATCAAATTTTAATTCATGTATGGCTCTCTCAAAAGGTGTGTACAGCCAGGATGATTGTGGCATACTAGAACACAAAGACAAAAATAATACAAGACGCTCCAAGCAAAACACATATCATGTTGGTGAATAAAAATATAGCTCCAAGTAAATTACCGATGGAAGTGGACGAAAGAGGGGATGCCTTCCGGGGCATCCCCAAGCTTTGACTTTTTGGTGTCCTTGGATTATATTGGGGGTGCCATGGGCATCCCCAAGCTTAGGCTCTTGCCACTCCTTGTTCCATAATCCATCAAAAGAATTCACCCAAAACTTGAAAACTTCACAACGCAAAACTTAAAGTAGAAAACTCGTGCTCCGTTAGCGAAAGAAAACAAAAGACCACTTCAAGGTACTGTAATGAACTCATTATTTATTTATATTGGTGCTAAATCTACTGTATTCCAACTTCTCTATGGATTATAAACTGTTTTACTAACCATAGATTCATCAAAATAAGCAAAAAACACACGAAAAACAGAATCTGTCAAAAACAGAACAGTCTGTAGTAATCTGTAGCTAGGGAAATATATGGAACCCCAAACATTCTAAAATAAGTTGCTGGACGTGAGGAATTCATATATTAATCATCTGCATAAAGAATTAACTAAATATCACTCTTCAAATAAAAATGACAGCAGTTCTCGTGAGCGCTAAAGTTTCTGTTTTTTTACAGCAAGTTCAACAAGACTTTCCCCAAGTCTTCCCAACGGTTCTACTTGGCACAAACACTAATTAAACACAAAAAACACAACCAAAACAGAGGCTAAATAATTTATTTATTACTAAACAGGAGCAAAACACAAAAAACTAAAAATAAAATTGGGTTGCCTCCCAACAAGCGCTATCGTTTAACGCCCCTACCTAGGCATAAAAGTGAGGATAGATCTAGGTATTGCCATCTTTGGTAGGCAATCCATAAGTGGCTCTCATGATAGTTTCATATGGCAATTTTATTTTCTTTCTAGGAAAGTGTTCCATGCCCTTTTTAATGGAAATTGAAATCTAATATTCCGTTCCTTTATATCAATAATTGCACCAACCGTTCTAAGGAAAGGTCTACCAAGAATAATAGGGCAAGAAGGATTGCAATCTATATCAAGAACAATGAAATCTACGGGAACATAATTCCTATTTGCGACAATAAGAACATCATTAATCCTTCCCATAGGTTTATTAATAGTAGAATCCTCAAGATGCAAGTTTAGAGAGCAATCATCAAAATTACGGAAATCTAGCAAATCACACAAATTCTTGGGAATAGTGGAGACACTAGCACCCAAATCACATGATCTTTAATTTTAATTTTAATAGTTGGTTCCCACTCAACATAGAGTTTTCTAGGGATAGAAACTTTCAACTCAAGTTTTTCTTCATAAGATTGCATCAAGGCATCAACAATATGTTCGGTAAAGGCTTTCTTTTGACTATAAGCATGTGGAGAATTTAGCACGGATTGCAACAAGGAAATACAATCAATTAAAGATCAACTTTCATAATTAAATTCCTTGAAATCCAATATAGTGGGTTTAGCAACATCTAGATTTTTATTTCTTTCAATCCCACTTTCATCAATTTCATCATAAAGATCTAAATACTCCGAATTTCTAGAACGCCTTCTAGGTAAAGGAAGATCATATTCAGTTTCATCAAGATTCATATTGCAAAACAAAGATTTAATAGGTGACACATCAATAACTTTTAGATCTTCATCTTGATTTTCATAGGAATTCGGTTTAGCGGCCATCTTATTGACTAAGGTGGCTTGCATATCCGAAATTTCAGCAGTCATCTTTTCTAGACGAGCAATTTGGGATGTTATACCATCAAATTCTTTAGACATATCATCAAGCTCTTTATTCATATAACTCATAAAACTTTTTTGTTCCTTAAGCTCGTTTCTAAAGAAATTATTATGCTCAAATTGCAAAACCATAAATTTCCTAACGTTGTTTTCGATCTCCTCTAACCTTTTAAGGTGAAGATCATCGAATCTTGGTTGAGCCATCGCGACAAACAAGCATTCCAACACACAAGCAAACAAAAGGCAAGGGGGCAAGAGAGGGAGGATAGAGAGAGAGAGGGCGAATAAAATGGCAAGGGTGAAGTGGGGGAGAGGAAAACGAGAGGCAAATGGCAAATAATGTAATGCGAGAGATAGGGATTGTGATGGGTACTTGGTATGTTGACTTTTTGCGTAGACTTCCTCACAACGGCGCCAGAAATCCTTCTTGCTACGTCTTGAGCTTGTGTTGGTTTTCCCCAAAGAGGAAGGGATGATGCAGCAAAGTAGTGTAAGTATTTACCTCAGTTTTTGAGAACCAAGGTATCAATCCAGTAGGAGGCCACGCTCAAGTCCCTCATACCTGCACAAAATGATAGCTACTCGCAACCAACGCGATTAGGGGTTGTCAATCCCTTCACAGTCACTTACAAGAGTGAGATCTGATAGATATAATATTTTTGGTATTTTTGGTATAAAGATGCAAAGTAAAAAGTAAAGGCAAAGTAAAAAAGCAAAACAAGATTAAAGTGATGGAGATTGATATGATGAGAATAGACCCGAGGGCCATAGGTTTCACTAGTGGCTTCTCTCAAGAGCATAAGTATTCTACGGTGGGTGAATAAATTACTGTTGAGCAATTGACAGAATTGAGCATAGTTATGAGAATATCTAGGCATGATCATGTATATAGGCATCACGTCTGTGACAAGTAGACCGAAACGATTCTGCATCTACTACTATTACTCCACTCATCGACCGCTATCCAGCATGCATCTAGAGTATTAAGTTAAAAACAGAGTAACGCCTTAAGCAAGATGACATGATGTAGAGAGATAAATTCATGCAATATGAAATAAACCCCATCTTGTTATCCTCGATGGAACCGATACAATGCGTGCCTTGCTGCCCCTTCTGTCACTGGGAAAGGACACCGCAAGATCGAACCCAAAGCTAAGCACTTCTCCCATGGCAAGAACTACCAATCTAGTTGGCCAAACCAAATGGATAATTCGAAGAGACTTGCAAAGATAACCAATCATAAATAAAAGAATTCAGAGAAGATTCAAATATTATTCATAGATAGACTTGATCATAAACCCACAATTCATCGGTCTCAACAAACACACCGCAAAAAGAAGATTACATCGAATAGATCTCCACAAGAGAGGGGGAGAACTTTGTATTGGGATCCAAAAAGAGAGAAGAAGCCATCTAGCTACTAATTATGGACCCGAAGGTCTGAGGTAACCTACTCACACTTCATGGGAGAGGCTATGATGATGTAGAAGCCCTCCGTGATTACGGCCCTCTCCGGCGGAGCTCCGGAACAGGCCCCAAGATGGGATCTCGTGGATACAGAAAGTTGCGGCGGTGGAATTAGGTTTTTGGCTCCTCTTCTCATCGTTTGGGGGTACGTATGTATATATAGGAGGAAGGAGTACGTCGGTGGAGCACCGAGGGGCCCACAAGGCAGGGGCGCGCCCTAGGGGCGCGCCCCCCACCCTCGTGACCGCCTCTTTGACTCCTTGGAGTAGGGTGCAAGTCTCTTGGATCACGTTCGGTGAGAAAATCACGTTCCCGAAGGTTTTATTCCGTTTGGACTCCGTTTGATATTATGTTTCTGTGAAACACTGAAATAGGCAAAAAACAGCAATTCTGGGCTGGGCCTCCGGTTAATAGGTTAGTCCCAAAAATAATATAAAAGTGGAAAATAAAGCCCAATATAGTCCAAAACTGTAGATAATATAGCATGGAGCAATCAAAAATTATAGATACGTTGGAGACGTATCACCTTTCCCAGTGATAGTAGGGGCAGCAAGGCACGTATTGTATTGTTTCCATCGAGGATAACAAGATGGGGTTTTCATCATATTGCATGAGTTTATCCCTCTACATCATGTCATCTTGCTTAAGGCGTTACTCTGTTTTCATTAACTTAATACTCTAGATGCATGCTGGATAGCGGGCGATGAGTGGAGTAATAGTAGTAGATGCAGGCAGGAGTCGGTCTACTTGTCTCGGGCATGATGCCTATATACATGATCATACCTACATATTCTCATAACTATGCTCAATTCTGTCAATTGCTCAACAGTAATTTGTTCACCCACCGTAGAATACTTATGCTCTTGAGAGAAGCCACTAGTGAAACCTATGGCCCCCGGGTCTATCTTCATCATATTAATCTTCCAATACTTAGTAATTTCCTTTGCTTTTTACTTTGCTTTTATTTTACTTTGCATCTTTATCATAAAAATACCAAAAATATTATGATATCATATCTATCAGATCTCACTCTCGTAAGTGGCCTTGTAGGGATTGACAGCCCATTATCGTGTTGGTTGCGAGGATTTATTTGTTTTGTGCAGGTACGAGGGACTCGCGCGTAGCCTCCTACTGGATTGATACGTTGGTTCTCAAAGACTGAGGGAAATACTTACGCTACTTTGCTGCATCATCCCTTCCTCTTCGGGGAAAAGCAACGCAGTGCTCAAGAGGTAGCAACCTCACACGCGCGCGCGTACATACGAGAGAAACACGAATCGCTCGGCCCCCGACCACCCACCGTAATCAGGAACTCCCACGATATTTTCCCCACCCTCGCTTCTACGATGATTTTTTTGGTCATGGACGACCCAAAGAATGTCATGCAGCTGCGTCTCCGGCCCGCCCAGGACGAGAAGCCCATTTTTGTCATAGAAGTAGGAGCCCACCACATCTATGATGATATCGGGTTTGTCACAATTATCATCATAGAAGTGTCATAAGCATGATAGAAAAAAATTGTTCGGCCCAAAATGTCACGGATGTGTCTTTTTTGTAGTGATAGGCGAAAGAAATAGGTCCGGAGGTGCACGCGGGGCCCACAAGGGTGGGGGCGGGCCCTACCCCCTGGGCGCACCCTCCGTCCTTGTGGCCGCCTCGTGGCTCCTCCGACTTCATCTCCAAGTCTCCTGGTTGTCTTCTGGTCCAAGAAAAATCATCGCGAAGGTTTTATTCCGTTTGGACTCTGTTTGGTATTCCTTTTCTGTGAAACTCAAAAACAGGGGGAAAAATAGGAACTGGCATTGGGCTCTAGGTTAATAGGTTAGTCCTAAAAATAATATAAAATAGCATATTAATGCATATAAAGCATCCAAAACAGATAATATAATAGCATGGGACAATAAAATATTATAGATACGTTGGAGACGTACCAAGCATCCCCAAGATTAATTCCTCCTCGTCCTCGAGTAGGTAAATGATAAAAACAGAATTTTTGATGTGGAATGCTACCAAACATATTTACTCATGTGATTTTCTTTATTGTGGCATGAATGTTCAGATCCGTAAGATTCAAAACAAAAGTTCAATATTGACACAAAAACAATAATACTTAAAGCATACTAACAAGGCAATTATGTCTTCTCAAAATAACATGGCCAAAGAAAGCTTATCCCTACAAAATTATATAGTCTGGCTATGCTCCATCTTCATCACACAAAATATTCAAATCATGCACAACCCGGATGACAAGCCAAGCAATTGTTTCATACTTTTGACGTTCTCAAACTTTTTCAAATTTCACGCAATACATGAGCGTGAGCCATGGACGTAGCACTATAGGTGGAATAGAAGGGGGTTGTGGAGAAGACAAAAAAAGGAGATAGTCTCACATCAACTAGGTGTATCAACGGGCCATGGAGATGCCCATCAATTGATATCAATGTGAGTGAGTAGGGATTGCCATGCAACGTATGTACTAGAGCTATAAGTTTATGAAAGCTCAAAAAGAAAACTAAGTGGGTGTGCATCCAACTTGCTTGCTCATGAAGACCTAGGGCAATTTGAGGAAGCCCATCGTTGGAATATACAAGCCAAGTTCTATAATGAAAAATTCCCACTAGCATATGAAAGTGACAACATAGGAGACTCTCTATCATGAAGATCATGGTGGTACTTTGAAGCACAAGTGTGGAAAAAGGATAGTAACATTGTCCCTTCTCTCTTTTTCTCTATTTTTTTGGGCCTTCTCTTTTTTTATTTTGGCCTTTTCTCTCCTTTTTTATTTCCTCACATGGGACAATGCTCTAATAATGAATATCATCACATTGTTATTTACTTACAACTCAATACTTAGAATAAATTATGACTCTATGTGAATGCCCCCGGCGGTGTGCCCGGATGTGCAATGAATCAAGAGCGACATGTATAACAAATGATGAAAGGTGGCTTTGCCACAAATACGATGTCAACTACACGTTCATGCAAAGCAATATGACAATGATGAAGCGTGTCATAATAAATGGAACAGTGGAAAGTTGCATGGCCATATACCTCGGAATGGCTATGGAAATGCCATAATAGGTAGGTATGGTGGCTGTTTTGAGGAAGGTATATGGTGGGTTTATGGCACCGGCGAAAGTTGCGTGGCCTTAGAGAGGCAAGCAATGGTGGAAGGGTGCGAGTGCGTATAATCCATGGACTCAACATTAGTCATAAAGAAGTCACATACTTATTGCAAAAATCTATTAGTCATCGAAACAAAGTACTATGCGCATGCTCCTAGGGGGGTAGATTTGTAGGAAAAGACCATCGCTCGTCCCCGACCGCCACTCATAAGGAAGACAATCAAAAAATATATCATGCTCCAACTTCGTTACATAATGGTCACGTACGTGCATGATACGGAACTCACAAACCTTAACACAAGTATTTCTCAAATTCACAATTACTCACTAGCATGACTCTAATATCACCATCTTTATATCTCAAAACAATCATAAGGAATCAAACTTCTCATAGTATTCAATGCACTTTATATGAAAGTTTTTATTATATCCTTCTTGGATGCATATCATATTAGGACTAAATTTATAACCAAAACAAATTACCATGTTGTTTAAAGACTCTCAAAATAATATAAGTGAAGCATGAGCGTTCAATAATTTCTATAAAATAAAGCCACCGCCGTGCTCGAAAATGATATAAGTGAAGCACTAGAGCAAAATTGCCTAGCTCAAAAGATATAAGTGAAGCACATAGAGTATTCTAATAAATCACGATTCATGTGTGTTCCTCTCAAAAGGTGTGTACAGCAAGTATGATTGTGGCAAACTAAAAAGCAAAGACTCAAATCATACAAGACGCTCCAAGAAAAACACATATCATGCGGTGAATAAAAATATAGCCTCAAGTAAAGTTGCCAATAGACGAAGACGAATGAGGGGATGCCTTCCGGGGCATCCCCAAGCTTAGGCTCTAGGTTGTGCTTGAATATTACATTGGGGTGCCTTGGGCATCCCCAATCTTAGGCTCTTGCCACTCCTTATTCCATAGTCCATCAAATCCTTACCCAAAACTTGAAAACTTCACAACACAAAACACAACAGAAAATCTCATAAGCTCCATTAGTATAAGAAAATAAATCTCCACTTTTTGTACTGTTGTGAACTCATTCTTTATTTATATTGTTGTAATACCTACTATATTCCAACTTTTCCATGGTTCATACCCCCCGATACTACCCATAGATTCATCAAAATAAGCAAACAAAACAAAGAAAACAGAATCTGTCATAAACAGAACAGTCTATAGCAATCTGTAACTCTTGAATACTTCTATAACTCCAAAATTTCTGAAAATTTAGGACGTCCTAAGAAATTTGTTATTTAATCTTCTTAAAAAAGAATCAATATTTTATCGCGCTTCCATTAAAATGGAAATTAATTTCCTGGGCATAAAAGTTTCTGTTTTTCAGCAAGATCAAATTCTGTTTTTCAGACAAGATTCAAATAATATTCATAGATAAGCTGATCATAAATCCACAATTCATCGGATCTCGGCAAGCACACCGCAAAAAAGTATTACATTGAATAGATCTCCAAGAACATCGAGGAGAACATGGTATTGAGAATCAAAGATAGAGAAGAAGCCATCTAGCTACTAGCTATGGACTTGTAGGTATGTGGTAAACTACTCACGCTTCATCAGAAGGGCAATACAGTTGATGTAGAAGCCCTCTGTGATCGAATCCCCCTCCGGTAGGGTGCCGGAAAAGGTCCCTAGATGGAATCTCACGGGTACAGAAGGTTGCGGCAGTGAAAAAGTGTTTTCGAGGATGCCTCTGTCGGTTTGGGAATATATGGGAATATGTAGGCGAAAGAATTAGGTCAGGAGGTGCACGAGGAGCCCACTAGGGTGGGGGACGCACCCTCCGTCCTTGTGGCCGCCTCGTGGCTGCTCCGACTTCATCTCCAAGTCTCCTGGTTGTCTTCTAGTCCAAGAAAAATCATCGCGAAGGTTTTATTCCGTTTGGTATTCTTTTTCTGTGAAACTCAAAAACAGGGAAAAAAACAGGAACTGACACTGGGCTCTAGGTTAATAGGTTAGTCCCAAAATAATATAAAATAGCATATTAATGCATATAAAACATCCAAAACAAATAATAGAATAGAATAGAACAATCAAAAATTATAGATACATTGGAGACGTATCACAGTGTACCAAGAACATGTATTTCCTCAATAGGTGGTAATTCTTAACAACTTCAGCTTTAATACATTTTTCCTTCATACATTTCTTTGCTTCTTGCATATCTTTAGGACTGAGAAATAAAATACACCTCTTTTTAGGAGTGGGTTTAGGCGGTGCTTCGAGAAGTTTCCAATCATTATCATTCTTCAATATATTATTCAATAGTTCCTCAGCTTGTTCAATAGTTCATTTCCTGAAAACACAACTATCTAGATAGTCCCTAGAAGCATCGGTTAGTCCATTATAGAAGATAATATTTCATTTTTCTTAAGAGGATGATTAGGCAAAGCATTAAGTAATTGGAGAAGCCTCCCCAAAGCTTGAGGGATATTCTCTTCTTCAATTTGCACAAAGTTAAATATTTCCTATAAGGCAGCTTGTTTCTTAGGAATAGGAAAATATTTTTCAGAGAAGTAATAAATCATATCCTGGGGACTACGCACACAAGCAGGAGCAAGAGTATCGTACCATATCTTAGCATCACCCTTTAACGAGAAAGGAAATAACTTAAGAATATAGTAATAATGATTTATTTTTCTTGTGGGCAAAAAGGGTGGCTACATCATTTAATTTAGTAAGATGTGTCACAATGGTTTCAGTTTCATAGCCATGGAAAGGATCAAATTCAACCAAAGTAATTAACTCAGGATCGACAGAGGATTCATAATCCTTATGAGTAATAAAGATATGTGCAGTAGCAAACTTAGGATCATATTTCATTCTAGCATTCAAAGATTTTTGTTTTCAATTTGCATAGTAATTTCTTAAGATCATCTTTGTCCTTACAAGCAAAAAAATCCCTAGCTACCTCTCTATCCATAACATAACCCTCGGGTATCTTAGGCAATTCATATCTAGGAGAGCTAGGTCGGATAGGTGTTTCATAATTTTCAGTTTCAATAAATTCATTAGTTTTAGTAATTTCATTAGTTTCAGCATTCTCAAATTATTTCACTTTAGCAAGTTGTCCATCAAAAAATTCACCTAGTGGCACATTCTTATCAAGAAAAGTACTAGTATCATCAAGAGCATCATTCATGGCAGAAGTAGCATCATCAATTACTTGCGACATATCAGGAACAATAGCAGGTGGTGGTGTTGCAAGCTTACTCAAAACAGAAGGTGAATCAAGTGCAGTGCTAGATAACCGTTCCTTACCTCCCCTCGTCTTAGAGGGAACGATCTTGGTTCTATCATCCTTAAGATTCTTCATAATGATCAATATATATAAATCCCAATTGACTCAGCAAATAAAGCTATGCTCCCCGGCAATGCGCCAAAAAGAGGTCTTGATGACCCACAAGTATAGGGGATCGCAATAGTTTTCGAGGGTAGAGTATTCAACCCAAATTTATTGACTCGACACAAGGGGAGCCAAGGAATATTTGCAAGTATTAGCAGTTGAGTTGTCAACTCAACCACACCTGGAGACATCTGCAACAGAGTGATCAGTAGCACAATAGTATGGTAGTTTGATAGCGATAGCAATAATAGTAACACAGTAACAGTAATGGTAGCAACAATAGTTTTGTAGCAATTGTGACAGTAGTAGCAACAGTAGTAACTTAGCGAAGAACAATATCTGAAAAGCTCGTAGGCATTGGATCGATGATAACGTTGGATAACATTCATCATGTAACAGTTGTAACCTAGGGCGACTTAGAACTAGCTCCAATTCATCAATGTAATGTAGGCATGTGTTTCATATATAGTCATATGTGCTTATGATAAGAACTTGCATGACATGTTTTGTCCTACTCTCCCATGGCAGTGGGGTCCATAAGGAAACTAAAGGATATTAAGGCCTTCTTTTAATAGAAAACTGGAACAAATAGTGAATACATGACCACCTCAAACTACGGTAATCACCAGAGAGAATCCCAATTATTATCACCTTGGGGGATGTGGATCATTACACGTAGAAGGTGCATACTACTTGCAAGGTCGGATTAAGAACACAAATATATTCATGAAAACATAATGGGTTCAGATCTGAAATCATGGCACTAGGACCCTACTGACAAGAATTAAACATAGCAAAGTCATAGCAACATCAATCTCAGAACATAGTGGATACAAGGGATCAAGCCCTAACAAAACATACTCGATTACATGATAAATCTCATCCAACTCATCACCGTACAGCAAGCCTACAAAGGAATTACTCACTCCTGGCGGTGAGCATCATGAAATTGGTGGTGGAGGATGGTTGATGATGACGAAGACGGAATATCCCCCTCTCCGGATCCCCGAACGGACTCCAGATCTGGCCTCCCGGTGAAGAACAGGAGGTGTCAGCGGCTCCGTATCGTAAAACACGATGAAACTTTCTCTCTTATTTTTTTCCTTGGGAAATAGGAATTTATAGTGTTGAGATTAGGGGCAGCGGAGCCACGTGGGCCCTACAAGACACCGAGGTGCGCCCTGGTGCCACGTTGGCAGCAGGTGGCCGCCCTCCAGTTGATTTTTGCTCCAGTATTTATTATTTATTCCATAAAAAATCTCCAAAAAGTTTCGTCTAATTCTGAGAACATTTATTTCTGCACAAAAACAACATCATGGTAGTTCTGCTGAAAACAGCGTCAGTTTGGGTTAGTTTCATTCAAATCATGCAAATTATAGTCCAAAATAAGAGCAAAAGTGTTTGAAAAAGTAGATACAACGGGGACGTATCCGTTGCCCTGATTGGAAAGCCCTTGCAGCTGCTTACAAGATGGAAGCTGGGGAGAGAGTCACGTTCTACCTCTAATACTATCGTGACGAGATCATAGTCTACTACAGGCCTACCGGTTGCGACGATGGTTCACTTACTCCGGACTATGACCCTGAGTCCGCATGCCAAAAAGTCTAGTTAGCTAGTTGGCATGCATGGAAGATCTCATGTTATTATCACCTCTATTTATTTGAACTTGTACATTCATGTGTTACTTTGCCTACTTTGTTGAACTATATCAATAAATGCATTGTTGAACTAACGTGATTCTCCCATCCAATGCTCGATCATATTTTTCATAATTAACGTGATTCTCATGTCCAAAAAATGATATTATAGATAATTAACGTGATCCCCCCATCCAATGTTCAATGATAGTTTTCATGAATTAATATTTGACTAGTTAATATGCATAATAAATTGTCTAACTAATTAATTGTACGGAGCTGTGGGCTAGGCAAAGATTGGGCAAGAGTTAACTAAGATAAATTTGGGGCATTGATGGCCGTGTGCGAAACAACAAAATGAACGAAACGAGTATAGACTCCCCTTTAAAGCCGTTAATTTTCCTTAAACTTCTTGGAAATACTAGAACCGTAATTGACAAGGTAGCACAAAACAATTTTGTCGTGTAAAAAAGACTAATTATGCATGATACTAATATATGCTGCTCCTCGTTACGGTCAACCTTATGTCACTTCCACTATGGGTAGCTTAACCTTACAGTCGGCGGTAGTACGAGGCCCAACAACCTCTATGAGGGAAAGAGATGGGTCATATATTAATGGTGTGACATATTAGTACTGTTAATTATATGAGTGGCCTATTAGAATGGCTATAAGTCTGGCATGTTCCAAAATGCTAAGCAGGAATGTAATACAGATTTTTTATGGTATGTTCCACCTCCCTATGTTATCTGTTGCAATACTACAACGCGAGGAGCTTTTTCAAACTTTGAATAATACTGTGGCATCACATCATCATGATCACTGGAAATTCTTGTGGAACTTTGCTAAGTACTCAACCAGGAAGATCTACATCCACTTGCTGGGTAATCCTCCCAAGGTCAGTGCCCCTTTCGAGTGGATTTGGAAATCTGGATGTCTTCCTAAACAGAAATTCTTTTTCTGGCTCATGATTCAGGACAGACTAAAGGCCTGTTCTGAAGTCATCCCAACTCTCAAAACTCCAAAAAATCAGCTTCTCAACGCAACTTCTCACTCCACGCAGCTATTCACGTCTGTTCTACACTAGAAACAACTTCTGCGTCGCTACATTGGGTTTCCAGCGGCTGCTGCACAATATTGGGATGGATGGAGGTCGTCAAATGGGCTGCATGCGGCCCAAAATGAAAGGAGCGATGTGCATAGCCTGTTTTTACGAAGGAAAACGGGAGGAGAGAGATGAAACGAAATGTTTTCCTTCACTTGGCGGTGGCAAACCTTGTAAATTCAGCCAACTCCACGCTTCACTGGATTTCTGAAGCTACGATTCCCCTGCTTCTCAAACTCCTTCAAAATTACACTAGGACCGATCGTGGCTTCTCAAAGCTAGCTTCCTGAAGCTAAAACGTTCGGCTCTACTCTGCACATGGAGATTTTGAAGCATGGAGCTGGAGGACTTCAGAACGGGCCCTAAACACCAGGGAATTGCTCATCAGAAAACATTTCTATGTTGAAAATGCTAGTTGTGTGTTATGTAACAACTGTGATTCTGAAGATTACATGCACCTCTTTTTCTCCTGTGACTTCAGCCAAAACTTTTGGTTAAACTATGGCATGACATGGAATACTGACCTTAATCTGATTGACATGCTAACTGAGGGACAACGAAGAATGCAATCTATGTGCTTTAAGGAGGTAATTATGGCTGGGTGGTGGAGCATATGGACTCGCAGAAATGAGATTATTATTTATAGTAAGGTCAAGAACCTCCAGTATTGTTGTATGAGTTTCAAAGAGCACTTTAGTCTGATCATGAAAAAAGTAAAACCTAGTCCCAAAAATGGCATACAAGCATGGCCAGACATCTAAGGCCTCCTTTGGTTCATAGGGTAGGAATATCATAGGAATAGGAAAATCATAGAAAGTGAGGTGGCATGCATCTCACTTCCTATAAGTTAAGAGATGTCACTTGATTCATATGATAGGTTTCTTTTTATTGAGTCTAGGCTAATGTTTTTTTCCTTTGAAATGTGAAGGATTGATTCCTATCCTACATAGGAATAGGAATCCATTCCTACAAACCAAAGGGTTTCATAGAAATTTTTTCTACAAAAATTCTATCCTTTAAAAATCCTACAAGATTCCTCCAAACCAAAGGAGACCTTAAACTGTTTTATTTCCCACTATTCCAAACTCTTGCCACTATGTAAATATGCCACTTGTTAACACAAAATCAGAGTTACAGTAAGGGTCTTCCCTACTGTTTTTGCTCCAAAAAGAAGAAGAATGACTATAAGTGAGATGACAACTCCATGTAGCCGATTATTGGCTATATTATTAACCTTGAACTTAATAGTATAGATTATTTTATTAACCTTTCATATTGTATTTATGTAAAGTTACAAACATGAATTGTTTCCTCGATACTAGTTTACAAATCAAATGAGCCTTGTAAACCTGGAACATGGTATAAATTTTTGGATCCATCGCGTTTTATTTTGTCTAGAAAAACATCTCAATTGCAGTGGGGAGTCAATAAATGAGGCGCACCTACACGTTAGTAGCACGGTGTCAATGAAACCGGGACCCACTGACAAGGTGCCCTGAGCAGAAGTAGTGACTGCGATGGCCCACACATCAGTCCCTGACAGGTTAGCATCCAGTTAACCCTCCCCCGCCCCCTCTCTCTCTCTCTCAAGGAGGAGGTCATCACAAAGACGAGTCCGCAGGCGGTGGACGTACGGACGCGGTCAACGGCGCGGACCGCCATGTCATTGGTTGGAACGTCCTAGGTGGCGCGTACCTCCGCTGCCACCTCCCCGTCCCCGCCCTCCTCTCTCTCCCCTCCTCGGAAGCCGCGCCACCACCTCCCGTCGCTCGCTCCAGATCTCGACCGAATCGACTCGCGCCATCCACTCTCTCTCCTCTTTTATTGGGGCTTGCATGCCTCAACCACAGTCGCCTCGTCCCGCTCGCGCGCCACCCTTTTGCATGGCCGGAGCACCCTTCTACCCGGGTAATAGCCTGCACCCTCCCCTCTCTCTCTCTCTTCGCTTCTCTCTCATCTCCGTCGACGCGAGTCTCAAGGTAGACGACAACAGAGCCTCCTCCCCGACTGGGCCGTGGGTCCGGGCTCGCGTGGCTCCCACCCGTAAGCGTGATCTTATGCGCCCATGCATGCACCGATCGGCCTTGCTTTGCTGCCTGGCGTGAAGCCAAGCAAATGGCAGGGATGGGACGGTAGAGGGAGACGATGGACGATAGAGTTGACTTTATTTATATCCTTGTGTGGATTTGGTCAATCTTTCATGCCTGCCCAGCTATCCCTAGGAGTATATACACATTGTTTGTTCTTCTTTCTCGTCTTGGAAAACGAAGACTTGCCTTGCGTGGAGTTAGGCTAGCCAGGCTACGATGGCTAGCGTAGCATGCAGCTAGAGCTATAGCTATAGCTATAGTAGCTAGTATAGCCTTGGATATGCATGCGTTGCACCGAGCATCGGAAGGCTCAAACGCATCACGCCTGCTTCTGCTTGTGTGCAAATGTGGCGACACGACACTTACTTGCTGAATGACTACTAGGCCGTCACTAGCTACTGGACTGACTCGACAATTCCGAGCCGTTGCGATGGTAAATTAGCATTCAGGCCTCCTTTGGTTTAGACTTCTAGAAATTTCATACGATAAGATTTCTGTAGAAAATATTCTTTTAGAACCTTTTGATTTATAGAAATGGAATCCTATTTTGATGAAGGAATTCTTCCTATTCTTTATATTTTATAAAAAAATAAACATTATGCTAGACTTAATGAAAAAAATCATATGATGTGAATCAAAGAGCATCTTCTTTTCTATTCCTACTCATAGGATTTGAGATACATATCATCTCAGTTTTTATGACTTTTTTATTCCTACGACTTTCCTATCGAACCAAAGAAGGCCTCATTTATGCACAGATTGTGTGTTGGACCCAAGCTTTTCCATCCCGCAAAAAAAAAAAGCTTTTCCGAGCAGTTCCACAATTGTATTACCGTTATCTCTGAGATGGATGGACCTATCTATCCTCCGCGTACGTACTCCAGATCTCGACGGAGTACGTGACTGCCTGCTCCAGGATGCGCATTACGGATGCAAACCCTAAACAATTGGTTGCTTCATGATAAGAGAGATCTAGCACTACACTGATGATGCTTTCCAGGAGACAGGATGTCCATGGCAAAGAAAAACAATCTCAGACGACTCGCTCGGTAGATGATCCAAACCCCGACTAAATTAAGGCTTCTCCGGTCGGCTGATCGTACGGTTTAAGGCTAACCCCGTGCTGGTTGGTGCATGCCAATTCCCTTCTCGATCTACAAGCTGAAGCCGAACCACCAAGGAGAAATCCTGGGCCTTTGTTTTATGCAACCGACGAAGGAACCGACCGAGATGAACATGGTAAAGTTTTCGGGCGAGCAGCGCCACGAGCCATTGTTGTTTGCATGCGGTTGCCCGAGCCCACTCTTTCGAGTCAAAACACACCGAGTCGCCTGGGAATTCTCAAACAATCGTGCATGATGCAACTTGCCACCGCCCACCCACCGGAGACCTCAGTTTTGTTGCTGCTGACAGGACAAAATCCTACCTGAAAACGCTCTGCATCGGTCGCTACTCCCGCACGATTGTATGTAAACTTAAAAACACAGTACGTAGCAAAGTTTCTCTGTCCAGTGCCCACAAGCGCAAACGAGTGCATGCATCGTGTTGCTGCTGTCACTAGCGCCAGGTCTCTCCGCGGCCGATCTGCGTATGCAGTGGCACATCGATCACGGGGACACGTCCCAGTAAACAAATCGACATGCCATTTTGCCCAACTTCTCGGGCCATGATCTACCGTACGAGCACACACGCAGTTTCTAGTTAAATCTTGTACTGTGCTCCTAACTAAGGTCTGCACGTACTCCTACAGATATGTAAATTTTTGTGGTCAAAGCACGA
Source organism: Triticum aestivum (assembly GCF_018294505.1). Taxonomy (NCBI): domain Eukaryota; kingdom Viridiplantae; phylum Streptophyta; class Magnoliopsida; order Poales; family Poaceae; genus Triticum; species Triticum aestivum. The sequence continues at coordinate 656,916,929 of NC_057800.1, read as the reverse complement.
GGACCGACACGCACCCGCACGCGCGCACGGCTCGGCTCGGTATCCGTTCATTTTTAGCTCAAGATCGGTTGGTGCATCACCACGACCGCCTATATATTAACGTTCACTGGTACTAGTAGCACCCCGGCCGGCCGGCCGGCCGTTAAAGCGGCGCAAGCGTTGAGAGTGTTGGTCCACTAGCCAGTGTCGTGGAAGAATGGACGCCAGTCTGCCGTGCGCCTCAAACAGTCCTACACATGAAATATAGCACAAGTACACATAGCCAGAACAGATACACAGTCACTCCGGTTTTGTGCGTCTCCGTAGACACAGCTAAAATATCATATTATGAAAAGAAGTGTTCTCTTGAGAAGAAGAAAATCTAGTACAACACGTACCATTCTTTCTGGGTCTGTTTAGGACACATCTAGATGTGACATTGATGTCCATTATGTTTGTGGTCTATTTTTTTTTGTTACGGTTTTCTTTTGTTCCTTGTTGTTGCGTTATTTGTGGGAGATTATATGTCACAACCTTAGAAAACATCTAGATGAGAAATAGACAGATGACTTTTTACCCCACTTGAGAAAGTTGGCGGAACCTTCTACCCTATTTATAGGAACTCCTCCAAAGTGTGCCGTTTAAGAAAATTTGTTCTAGTTTCTAAACACTTTCAATTTTTGTGGTGACCTGACATAGATGGCGCGTGGGAAAATTGGATCGATGCGATCAGTGGCGGAGCTTAGTGGAGATCAACCTGGGCCATCGCCCCTCCCCCTCGCCCAGGAGATTTGTTCATATTATCATGAGTAAATTGCCCATAGATTCATAGAAATCTAGCCTAAACCTAATGTTGGTTACCCTCCCCCCCCTCCCGCCCATTTGCCCCTCCTAAGATGTGTCCCAAGCTCCGAGGAGAAGATGAGGTGCATGTAAAGGCTAGTGCAAAGGAAGTTGAAGAGGGGCGTCTTCTTCTCCGTAAATGAGGCATCTGGAGGGAGGGTAAATCATGCTCGAACCACACCCGTCACACGACGAACCGAGGATGATTGTGCCTACTCCCTCCGTCTAGGTGAATAAATAATCTTAGGTTGTGCACCGCAACCAAAGTGGAGAGAAAAGCGAGAGAACTCAATGTTTATTTGCTAATTAATACCATTGCATGCAACGAACTGACCACTGCATGTCATGTTTGGTAGTCTCAAGTTATTAAAAGTATACACGCTCCACATTTTTTATCGGTTGATTCCTTTATTTATGTCAAAAATCAAAAAACGTGAGAGTTAATGCACCACGTCTATATGTTTTGGGACTATTTGATTTTCGTAAGGTGGCTTACACACCTAGACGGAGGGAGTACTATTAATTTCAAAGTCTCTTCTCCTATGTGTCTGATCTGAAGGTCGACTTGGTGCGTCACGTAGAACTCTTGGTGGGACCCACAACAAATCAAATTTGAAACTGTTTTTTAGAAACTTGTTAAAATTCAGTGTTTTGGTGAATTTCCGCTAGAAAATAAAGGTAAATGGTGTCAATAAATGGTATTCTTGAACTTCGTTCAAAATACTCCCTTCGTTTCAGTTTACAAGGCGTGCGCGTACTTCTAGGTTGTCAATTTTATCACTGTAATATAAATTATACTTCTTCCTTTCTGGTTTATAGTGCTCAATTAAAAAATCTCACCAACCAAGATAGATGATGAGTACTTTTTTGAGATAAGCCCTTGAAAGATCGTGGATGTCGCCTAGAGGGGGGGTGAATATGCGCTTTAAAATAATTACGGTTTATGCTTGAACAAATGCGGAATAAACCTAGCGGTTAATTTGCCAAGCATAAAATCTAAAACAACTAGGCTCACCTATGTGCACCAACAACTTATGCTAAGCAAGATAAGCAACTATGTGATAGCAAGATATATGACAAGAAACAATAAGGCTATCACAAAGTAAAGTGCATAAGTAAAGGGCTTGGGTAAGAGATAACCGAGGCACGAGGAGACGATGATGTATCCCGAAGTTCACACCCTTGCGGATGCTAATCTTCGTTTGGAGCGGTGTGGAGGCACAATGCTCCCCAAGAAGCCACTAGGGCCACCGTAATCTCCTCACGCTCTCGCACAATGCAAGATGCCGTGATTCCACTAAGGGACCCTTGAGGGCGGTCACCGAACCCGTACAAATGGCAACCCTTGGGGGCGGTCACCGAACACGTACACTTTGGCAACCCTTGGGGGCGGTCATCGAAACCCGTCAAATTACTCGGGGCGATCTCCACAACCTAATTGGAGACCCCGACGCTTGTCCGGAGCTTTACACCACAATGATTGAGCTCCGAACACCAACAACCGTCTAGGGCGCCCAAGCACCCAAGAGGAACAAGCTCAAGGGTACCAAGCACCCAAGAGTAATAAGCTTCTCAACTTGTAACTTCCACGTATCACCGTGGAGAACTCAAACCGATGCACCAAATGCAATGGCAAAGGCACACGGAGTGCCCAAGTCCTTCTCTCTCAAATCCCACCGAAGCAACTAATGCTAGGGAGGAAAATGAGAGGAAGAACAAGAAGGAGAACACTAAGAACTCCAAGATCTAGATCCAAGGGGTTCCCCTCACATAGAGGAGAAAGTGATTGGTGGAAATGTGGATCTAGATCTCCTCTCTCTTTTCTCTCAAAAACTAGCAAGAAATCATGGAGGGATTGAGAGTTAGCAAGCTCGAAGAAGGTCAACAATGGGGGAAGAACACGAGCTCGAAAGATAAGGTTCATTGGGGAAGAAGACCCCCTTTTATAGGTGGGGAAAAATGCAACCGTTACCCACCAACCAGCCCGCGGCCAGCGGTACTACCGCAAGGCCGCGCGGTACTACTGCTTGCATCCAAGCGGTACTACCGCACGGCTGTGCGGTACTACCGTATCGACCCACGGTACTGCCGCAACCTCAGCACAGAACCGATAAACAGACGCACAGGAGCTGGGGGCGGAACCTCCGCACGCGCGGTACTACCGCGCCCCCCATGCGGTACTACCGCGAGGCAAAAGTCCCAGCCAGTGGAAAAGGGAAACTTCCGTGCCTACTTCCGTAAAGAAACGGAAGTAGCAAAAACCCGACACAGTAGTACTGCCAAGGGGCGGTACTACTGCCTGACCGCATAGCGCGGTGTTGGGGAACGTTGCAGAAAACAAAAAATTTCCTATTCGTTTCACCAAGATCATCTAGGAGTTCATCTAGCAACGAGTCATTGGATGCATCTACATACCTTTGTAGATCGCGAGCGGAAGCGTTCAAAAGAACGGTGATGATGTAGTCGTACTCGACGTGATCCAAATCACCGATGACCAGCGCCGAACGGAGGGCACCTCCGCGTTCAACACACGTACGGGACGGGAGACGTCTCCTCCTTCTTGATCCAGCAAGGGGGAAGGAGAGGTTGATGAAGATCCAGCAGCACGACGGCGTGGTGGTGGATGCAGGGCGTCACAGCAGCAGGGCTTCGCCGAGACTACGAGGAAGAGATGTAACGGGGGGAGGTGGAGGCGCCAGGGGCTGGTGTGAAATCCCTCCTCTCCCCCCACTATATATAGGGGTGCCAAGGGGGGGCGCCGGCCCTAGTAGATGAGATCTACTAGGGGGGGCGCCGGCCCTAGTAGATGAGATCTACTAGGGGGGGCGGCGGCCAAGGGGAGGTTTCCCTCCCCCCAAAGGCACCTAGGGGTGCCTTCCACCACATGGACTCTTCCATGGTGGAAACCCTAGGCGCATGGGCCTATAGGGGCTGGTGCCCTTGGCCCATCTAGGCCAAGGCGCACCCCCTACAGCCCATGTGGCCCCCCGGGACAGGTGGCCCCACCCGGTGGACCCCCGGGACCCTTCCGGTGGTCCCGGTACAATACCGATAACCCCGAAACTTGTCCCGATGCCCCGAAATAGCACTTCCTATATATAATTCTTTACCTCCGGACCATTCCGGAACTCCTCGTGACGTCCGGGATCTCATCCGGGACTCCGAACAACATTCGGGTTTCTGCATATACATATCTTCATAACCCTAGCGTCATCGAACCTTAAGTGTGTAGACCCTACGGGTTCGGGAGACAAGCAGACATGACCGAGACGACTCTCCGGTCAATAACCAACAGCGGGATCTGGATACCCATGTTGGCTCCCACATGCTCCACGATGATCTCATCGGATGAACCACGATGTCGAGGATTCAATCAATCCCGTACACTATTCCCTTTGTCTATCGATATGTTACTTGCCCGAGATTCGATCGTCGGTATCCCAATACCTTGTTCAATCTCGTTACCGGCAAGTCACTTTACTCGTACCGTAATGCATGATCCCGTGACCAGACACTTGGTCACTCTGAGCTCATTATGATGATGCATTACCGAGTGGGCCCAGTGATACCTCTTCGTCATACGGAGTGACAAATCCCAGTCTTAATCCATGTCACCCAACAGACACTTTCGGAGATACCCGTAGTCTACCTTTATAGTCACCCAGTTACGTTGTGACGTTTGGCATACCCAAAGCACTCCTACGGTATCCGGGAGTTACACGATCTCATGGTCTAAGGAAAAGATACTTTGACATTGGAAAACTCTAGCAAACGAACTATACGATCTTGTGCTATGTTTAGGATTGGGTCTTGTCCATCACATCATTCTCCCAACGATGTGATCTCGTTATCAATGACATCCAGTGTCCATAGTCAGGAAACCATGACTATCTGTTGATCAACGAGCTAGTCAACTAGAGGCTCACTAGGGACATGTTGGTGTCTGTTATTCACACATGTATTACGATTTCCGGATAACACAATTATAGCATGAATAAAGACAATTATCATGAACAAGGAAATATAATAATAATGCTTTTATTATTTCCTCTAGGGCATATTTCCAACAGTCTCCCACTTGCACTAGAGTCAATAATCTAGTTACATTGTGATGAATCGAACACCCATGGAATTCTGGTGTTGATCATGTTTTGCTCTAGGGAGAGGTTTAGTCAACGGATCTGCTATATTCAGGTCCGTATGTACTTTACAAATCTCTATGTCTCCATCTTGAACATTTTCACGAATGGAGTTGAAGCGATGCTTGATGTGCCTTGTCTTCTTGTGAAACCTGGGCTCCTTGGCAAGTGCAATAGCTCCAGTGTTGTCACAGAAGAGCTTGATCGGCCCCGACGCATTGGGTATGACTCCTAGGTCGGTGATGAACTCCTTCACCCATATTGCTTCGTGTGCTGCCTCCGAGGCTGCCATGTACTCCGCTTCACATGTAGATCCCGCCACGACGCTTTGCTTGCAACTGCACCAGCTTACTGCCCCACCATTCAAAATATACACGTATCCGGTTTGTGACTTAGAGTCATCCAGATCTATGTCGAAGCTAGCGTCGACGTAACCCTTTACGATGAGCTCTTCGTCACCTCCATAAACGAGAAACATTTCCTTAGTCCTTTTCAGGTACTTCAGGATATTCTTGACCGCTGTCCAGTGTTCCTTGCTGGGATTACTTTGGTACCTTCCTACCAAACTGACGGCAAGGTTAACATCAGGTCTGGTACACAGCATGGCATACATAATAGAACCTATGGCTGAGGCATAGGGGTTGACGCTCATCTCTTCTATATCTTCTGCCGTGGTCGGACATTGAGCTGAGCTCAATTTCACACCTTGTAACACAGGCAAGAACCCCTTCTTGGATTGATCCATATTGAACTTCTTCAATATCTTATCAAGGTATGTGCTTTGTGAAAGACCTATGAGGCGTCTTGATCTATCTCTATAGATTTTGATGCCTAATATATAAGCAGCTTCTCCAAGGTCCTTCATTGAAAAACTTTTATTCAAGTAGGCCTTGATGCTGTCCAAGAGTTCTATATCATTTCCCATCAAAAGTATGTCATCTACATATAATATGAGAAATGCTACAGAGCTCCCACTCACTTTCTTGTAAACGCAGGCTTCTCCATAAGTCTGTGTAAACCCAAACGCTTTGATCATCTCATCAAAGCGAATGTTCCAACTCCGAGATGCTTGCACCAGCCCATAAATCGAGCGTTGGAGCTTGCACACTTTGTCAGCATTCTTAGGATCGACAAAACCTTCCAGCTGTATCATATACAATTCTTCCTTAAGGAAACCATTAAGGAATGCCGTTTTGACGTCCATTTGCCATATTTCATAATCATAGAATGCGGCAATTGCTAACATGATTCGGACGGACTTCAGCTTCGCTACCGGTGAGAAAGTCTCATCGTAGTCAACCCCTTGAACTTGTCGATAACCCTTAGCGACAAGCCGAGCTTTATAGATGGTCACATTACCATCCGCGTCTGTCTTCCTCTTAAAGATCCATTTATTTTCTATGGCTCGCCGCTCAATGGGCAAGTCAGTCAAAGTCCATACTTTGTTTTCATACATGGATCCTATCTCGGATTTCATGGCTTCTAGCCATTTGTCGGAAACCGGGCCCGCCATCGCTTCTTCATAGTTTGAAGGTTCACCGTTGTCTAACAACATGATTTCCAAGACAGGGTTGCCGTACCACTCTGGTGCGGAACGTGTCCTTGTGGACCTTCGAATTTCAGTAGGGGCTTGATCAGAAGTATCTTGATCATTGTCATTAACTTCCTCTCTAGTCGGTGCAGGCACCTCAGGAACATTTTCTTGAGTTGCGCCATTTTCCGGTTCAAGAGGTAATACTTCATCAAGCTCTACTTTCCTCCCACTTACTTCTTTCGAGAGAAACTCTTTCTCCAGAAAGGACCCATTCTTGGCAACAAAGATCTTGCCTTCGGATCTGAGGTAGAAGGTGTACCCAATAGTTTCTTTTGGGTATCCTATGAAGACGCATTTTTCCGACTTGGGTTCGAGCTTTTCAGGTTGAAGTTTCTTGACATAAGCATCGCATCCCCAAACTTTTAGAAACTACAGCTTAGGTTTCTTCCCAAACCACAATTCATACGGTGTCGTCTCAACGGATTTCGACGGAGCCCTATTTAAAGTGAATGCGGCAGTCTCTAAAGCATAGCCCCAAAAAGAAAGCGGTAAATCGGTAAGAGACATCATAGATCGCACCATATCTAACAGAGTGCGATTACGACGTTCGGACACACCATTACGCTGAGGTGTTCCAGGCGGCGTGAGTTGTGAAACTATTCCACATTTTCTTAAGTGTGCCCAAACTCGTGACTCAAGTATTCTCCTCCACGATCTGATCGTAGAAACTTGATTTTCCTGTCACGTTGATTTTCAACCTCACTCTGAAATTCCTTGAACTTTTCAAAGGTTTCAGACTTGTGTTTCATTAAGTAGATATACCCATACCTACTTAAATCATCAGTGAGGGTGAGAACATAACGATAGCCACCGCGAGCCTCAACACTCATTGGACCGCACACATCAGTATGTATGATTTCCAATAAGTCGGTTGCTCGCTCCATTGTTCCTGAGAACGGAGTCTTGGTCATTTTACCCATAAGGCATGGTTCGCATGTGTCAAATGATTCATAATCAAGAGACTCTAAAAGTCCATCAGCATGCAGCTTCTTCATGCGTTTGACACCTATGTGACCAAGGCGGCAGTGCCACAGGTATGTGGGACTATCATTATCAACCTTACTTCTTTTGGTACTCACATTATGAACATGTGTAGCATCACGTTCGAGATTCATAAAGAATAAACCATTCACCATAGGAGCATGACCATAAAACATATCTCTCATAAAAATGGAACAACCATTATTCTCAGATTTAAAAGAGTAGCCATCTCGAATTAAACGAGATCCCGATACAATGTTCATGCTCAAAGCTGGCACTAAATAACAATTATTAAGGTTTAAAACTAATCCCGAAGGGAGATGCAGAGGTAGCGTGCCGACGGCGATCACATTGACCTTGGAACCATTCCCGACGCGCATCGTCACCTCGTCCTTTGCCAGTTTCCGCTTATTCCGCAGCCCCTGCTTTGAGTTACAAATGTGAGCAACTGCACCGGTATCAAATACCCAGGAGCTACTACGGGCACTAGTAAGGTACACATCAATTACATGTATATCACATATACCTTTTATTTTGCCGGCCTTCTTATCCGCTAAGTACTTAGGGCAGTTCCGCTTCCAGTGACCGTTTCCCTTGCAATAAAAGCACTCAGTCTCGGGCTTGGGTCCATTCTTTGGCTTCTTCCCGGCAGCTTGCTTGCCGGGCGCGGCAACCTCCTTGCCGTCCTTCTTGAAGTTCTTTTTACCCTTTCCTTTCTTGAACTTAGTGGTTTTATTGACCATCAACACTTGATGTTCCTTCCTGACTTCTACCTCTGCTGATTTCAGCATAGCAAATACTTCAGGAATGGTCTTTTCCATCCCCTGCATATTGAAGTTCATCACAAAGCTCTTGTAGCTTGGTGGAAGCGACTGGAGGATTCTGTCAATGACCGCATCATCCGGGAGATTAACTCCCAGCTGAGTCAAGCGGTTATGCAACCCAGACATAGTGAGTATGTGCTCACTGACAGAACTGTTTTCCTCCATCTTACAGCTGAAGAATTTGTCGAAGACTTCATATCTCTCGACCCGGGCATGAGCTTGGAAAACCATTTTCAGCTCTTCGAACATCTCATATGCTCCATGTCTCTCAAAACGCTTTTGGAGCCCCGGCTCTAGGCTGTAAAGCATGCCGCACTGAACGAGGGAGTAGTCATCGAAACGTGCCTGCCAAGCGTTCATAACATCTTGTTCTGCAGGGAGAACGAGTGCGTCACCAAGCGGTGCTTGTAGGACATAATCTTTCTTGGCAGCTATGAGGATGATCCTCAGGTTCCGGACCCAGTCCGTATAGTTGCTGCCATCGTCTTTCAGCTTGGTTTTCTCTAGGAACGCGTTGAAGTTGAGGACTACGTTGGCCATTTAATCTACAAGACATATTGTAAAATATTTAGACTAAGTTCATGATAATTAAGTTCAACTAATCAAATTATTAATGAACTCCCACTTAGATTAGACATCCCTCTAGTCATCTAAGTATTACATGATCCGAGTTAAACTAGACCGTGTCCGATCATCACGTGAGACGGACTAGTCAACATCGGTGAACATCTTCATGTTGATCGTATCTTCTATACGACTCATGCTCGACCTTTCGGTCTTCCGTGTTCCGAGGCCATGTCTGTACATGCTAGGCTCGTCAAGTCAACCTAAGTGTTTGCATGTGTAAATCTGTCTTACACCCGTTGTATGTGAACGTCTGAATAAAACACCCGATCATCACGTGGTGTTTTGAAACAGCGAACTGTCGCAACGGTGCACAGTTAGGGGGAACACTTCTTGAAATTAGTGTGAGGGATCACCTTATTTACTACCGTCGTTCTAAGTAAACAAGATGCAAAACATGATAAACATCACATGCAATCAAATAATAAACGTGACATGATATGGCCAATATCACATAGCTCCTTTGATCTCCATCTTGGGGCTCCATGATCATCTTGTCACTGGCTTGACACCATGATCTCCATCATCATGATCTCCATCATCGTGTCTCCATGAAGTTGCTCGCCAACTATTACTTCTACTACTATGGCTAACGCGTTTAGCAATAAAGTAAAGTAATTTACATGGCGTTTCTTGATGACACGCAGGTCATATAAAAGAATAAAGACAACTCCTATGGCTCCTGCCGGTTGTCATACTCATCGACATGCAAGTCGTGATTCCTATTACAATAGCATGAACATCTCATACATCACATATAGATCATTCATCATTCATCACAACTTTGGCCATATCATATCACAAACCACTTGCTGCAAAAACAAGTTAGACGTCCTCTAATTGTTGTTGCAAGTTTTACGTGGCTGAATTAGGGTTCTAGCAAGAACGTTTCTTACCTACGTTAAAGCCACAACGTGATTTGTCAACTTCTATTTACCCTTCATAAGGACCATGTTCATTGATTCCGCTCCAACTAAAGTAGGAGAGACAGACACCCGCCAGCCACCTTATGCAACTAGTGCATGTTAGTCGGTGGAACCGGTCTCACGTAAGCGTACGTGTAAGGTTGGTCCGGGCCGCTTCATCCCACAATACCGCTGAAGCAAGAAAGGACTAGTAACGGCAAGAAAGTTGACAAATCTACGCCCACAACAAATTGTGTTCTACTCGCGCAAGAAGAACTACGCATAGACCTAGCTCATGATGCCACTATTGGGGAACGTTGCAGAAAACAAAAATTTTCCTATTCGTTTCACCAAGATAATCTAGGAGTTCATCTAGCAACGAGTCATTGGATGCATCTACATACCTTTGTAGATCGCGAGCGGAAGCGTTCAAAAGAACGGTGATGATGTAGTCGTACTCGACGTGATCCAAATCACCGATGACCAGCGCCGAACGGACGGCACCTCCGCGTTCAACACACGTACGGGACGGGAGACGTCTCCTCCTTCTTGATCCAGCAAGGGGGAAGGAGAGGTTGATGAAGATCCAGCAGCACGACGGCGTGGTGGTGGATGCAGGGCGTCACAGCAGCAGGGCTTCGCCGAGACTACGAGGAAGAGATGTAACGGGGGGAGGTGGAGGCGCCAGGGGCTGGTGTGAAATCCCTCCTCTCCCCCCACTATATATAGGGGTGCCAAGGGGGGGGGCGCCGGCCCTAGTAGATGAGATTTACTAGGGGGGGCGGCGGCCAAGGGGAGGTTTCCCTCCCCCCAAAGGCACCTAGGGGTGCCTTCCACCACATGGACTCTTCCATGGTGGAAACCCTAGGCGCATGGGCCTATAGGGGCTGGTGCCCTTGGCCCATCTAGGCCAAGGCGCACCCCCTACAGCCCATGTGGCCCCCCGAGACAGGTGGCCCCACCCGGTGGACCCCCGGGACCCTTCCGGTGGTCCCGGTACAATACCGATAACCCCGAAACTTGTCCCGATGCCCGAAATAGCACTTCCTATATATAATTCTTTACCTCCGGACCATTCCGGAACTCCTCGTGACGTCCGGGATCTCATCCGGGACTCCGAACAACATTCGGGTTTCTGCATATACATATCTTCATAACCCTAGCGTCATCGAACCTTAAGTGTGTAGACCCTACGGGTTCGGGAGACAAGCAGACATGACCGAGACGACTCTCCGGTCAATAACCAACAGCGGGATCTGGATACCCATGTTGGCTCCCACATGCTCCACGATGATCTCATCGGATGAACCACGATGTCGAGGATTCAATCAATCCTGTACACTATTCCCTTTGTCTATCGATATGTTACTTGCCCGAGATTCGATCGTCGGTATCCCAATACCTTGTTCAATCTCGTTACCGGCAAGTCACTTTACTCGTACCGTAATGCATGATCCCGTGACCAGACACTTGGTCACTCTGAGCTCATTATGATGATGCATTACCGAGTGGGCCCAGTGATACCTCTCCGTCATACGGAGTGACAAATCCCAGTCTTAATCCATGTCACCCAACAGACACTTTCGGAGATACCCGTAGTCTACCTTTATAGTCACCCAGTTACGTTGTGACGTTTGGCATACCCAAAGCACTCCTACGGTATCCGGGAGTTACACGATCTCATGGTCTAAGGAAAAGATACTTTGACATTGGAAAACTCTAGCAAACGAACTATACGATCTTGTGCTATGTTTAGGATTGGGTCTTGTCCATCACATCATTCTCCCAACGATGTGATCTCGTTATCAATGACATCCAGTGTCCATAGTCAGGAAACCATGACTATCTGTTGATCAACGAGCTAGTCAACTAGAGGCTCACTAGGGACATGTTGGTGTCTGTTATTCACACATGTATTACGATTTCCGGATAACACAATTATAGCATGAATAAAGACAATTATCATGAACAAGGAAATATAATAATAATGCTTTTATTATTGCCTCTAGGGCATATTTCCAACACGCGGTACTACCGCACAGCGAAAGCGGTACTACCGCGGTAGGTGCGGATGTAAAAATTACATCCGCTCCTACTACCACAAAGGGGCGGCACTAGCCTGGTGGGTAGCGGTAGTGCGGCTCCAGGGGAGCGGTACTACCGTAGGCACCTGCGGTACTACCGTGCCACTGCATGGTACTACCGCTGATGCCTACGGTACTATCGCTTTCCTGGGAGCAATACTACCGCAACCAACAACGGCAGCCACACAAGGGAGGCAAGAAAACAGAGGAAGCTCCAAGGAAGAAGGAGGGGAAAAGAAGGAGACGTGTACGTGATGAATCCACCCAAACCTTTCCAACGCGGACCCTGACAAAACCAGACTCAAGAGAACAAGAACTGCCATAACTTCTGCATATGAGCTCCGAATTGAGCAAACTCAAGCTTGTTGGAAACAAGACGATGAGTAGCATCAAAACAACGAGTAGTGAAAAGAGTAGTGAAACCTCCAACCGAGAAGAACCGGCAGAACCTCCAACATTGAAAACATCATAGAAGATGCAAGCGAACTCCGTTTTCGATGAACTCAAACGTGTCAACAAGATGACCTTAAGCTCTAAGAGTCACAAAGAGAACCAAACAAGAACCAAGAAAGATGATGCAAGGATGCAATGGTTTGAGCTCTCTACGAACGATACAATCAAGCTACTCATCGAGAGCCCCCCTTGATAGTGCGGCAATCGATCCTATAACCCGGTCTCCCAACTACTATCATGAGACCGGTAAAATAGAAAACCTATCAAGGGCAAACCTTTGCCTTGCACATGGTCCACTTGAGCTAGATGATGACGATCTTGACTTCCTCAAGTTGGACCACCTTTCTTGATTGTGTTGGCTCGATGAAGACTAGTTGATTGCTCCCCCATACTCCACTATGGGTGAGCCTTTCTTCCGCACATCTTCACAAGTCCATTGTCACCACAAAGGACGGCAAGCTTCAAGCATTTGATCTCTTCGTGGTGCTCCACTTGAACTTGCACACCGCAACCTAACCCCACAAAGAACCCTCACAAAGACCATGGGTTAGTACACAAAGCGTAATTGACAATGCTTACCATACCATGGGATCACTTGATCCCTCTCGGTACATCTTCTACGCTTTGTGGGTTGATCAACTTGATTCACTCTTTAACTTAGTCTTGATCGACCTCTCACAAGACCAATCTTTAGGTAATTCCTTGAATAGCACCTTGGTCGACACAAACTCTCCTTAAAACCAACACATGTACTCCAAAAAAAGCCTATGGACAAAACCTTCAAATATAACTCAAGGCAACCATTAGTCCATAGAGATTGTCATCAATTACCAAAACCAAACATGGGGGCACCGCATGTTCTTTCAGCCCTATAAAACGGAAAGGAGGAAGTATAACACAAAAATTATACCGTTTGAAAATAGAACGTCTGAAGTTTATAATGCTATGTTTTTTGTAATATATGACTTCTATTAGGTTGGTCAAATTACCGACCTAGGGTTACGCGCACGTCTTGTAAATTGAAAGAGAGGGAGTATAGCAAGTATTTAAAGCTGGTTACTGGGAGTTTAAGTTGTGGATTAACATGGCGTGTCTTAGGCCCTATTTGGTTCAGCTTTTATCGACGGATTCCACTGCCGCGCAGCAGAATCTGAACCAAAGGGTCAACCCAGCAAAATCCGATTCTAGAAATCCGCTGCCAAAATCTAAACCAAAAGCGGAAGCAGTCAGGACGTGCTTTCCAAAATCTGATTCCGTTACGGGCCAAAATCTGAAAAAAGCTGTATCAGCTGGTTTGCCAAATGACCTACATCTTTTTCACATCAGATTTTCACAGTTGTTTTTCCACAGCAGATTTTTTTACAGCTGCTTTTAGAAATCCACAGCCGAACCAAACAGGGCCTTAGTCAGATGCATACTTGTGTCCATATTTTCTGTTCTTTTTTTCCTGACAAGCAAAAGACTTACCATCGCCATTAAAGGAAGAATGGAAGTTAATTTGTGGAAAACACGACGAAAAACGTTACGAACACATCCACAAAAACTGCCATCATCGAGCATGACGTTACATGGAGCCTAGCCGAGCTCTCTACCGACGTTAACACCACACACATAACAAAAAGGAGGTTCCGCCACAACTATCCATAAGTGCATCATATTCCCTCGTTGCCGAAGATCCAACGACTTCGACGTCACCGTGGGGACCAAGAGCGAAGTGATCATCGCAAGTTGATGCACAAAATCAACATCGATTCATGCCAAACAGTCAATCACCATGTGAAATCTCGGTTAGTTTTCCTTAAATTTTTGGAAAGACAAGAACCGTAATTGGCAAGGCAGCACAAAACAATTTTTTCGTCTAAAAAAAGAAACAATTTATCATTTTATTCCTACGATGTCCGGTCGCAACTTTCATTTTGCGCACAATTCATGCTACGTTCAATTTATCAACACCAACAAGAATACAAAATTTGTTTGGTAATTGGTTGGGTAGTATTCACCATAACCAGATGGGGCAAATATGCATGGGAATTTGTGCCATTCTTTGTGCAATTTAGAATTTGCGGAATGAGTTTGTTTTTAACAGATCATCTTTTTCAAAAACATTACAGGTTATCTTCAGACTTCAGAGCTACATCGTAAATCTGTAGATGACAATCACTACATGTGGATGTACAAAGGCTTAAGGCCTTTGGGTGCAGCCGTGTGAAAACAACTGCACTGGGATTGTTTAACTAGTTTGGCTGGCATGTGCCAGTAACGGATTAGGTGGATGAGCTATATAATCTTGTTAATGACATTGTAGTCGTATTTTGTTGTAAACCTTTTGATATTTGATGACTTGGACTTGTTTTATGTTATATTTAATAAAATGCATGTGTCCAACCTACTCCCTTTTCCGAAAAACTGAATGTGTTTGTGTGTGAGGTGCATGTGCGTTGAATTATTTTGGTTCGCACTATCAACAAAAACAAGTCTAAATATGGGTTGTTACTATCCTAGCTGTTGATGAAATTTTCGGTCAATTCAATGAATTTATTTCTATATATCTCAGGGTGTTTGCAGCATTGTAATGTTTTCGTCAATCTAGTGTGAACAAATACTCCATTGACTAAACAGAAAATGTTCTTTCCCACTTTTCTTTATATATTGGACATCAACTATGGATCGATATTTCAGTGTGGACGAGCAATAAAAAATCCTTAGACGGCTATAAATTAGTGAAATCATAAATTTTAGCTCAAACTTTTGTTAGGAAAGCAAGTCACAATACATCCATAAAAAAGGAACATGTGCGTCTTATATATTTTTAAGCGGGTGGCTAGCTCTCATCTAGATGAGAAATAACCAAATCAAATCTAAGTCCTACGTTATTTGGTTTTACGCAAAGATTCATACAAATTTCCTTTTGTCTTTTTGTTTCATTAATCAAATGGTGTAGAAGTTAGATGAGACTTTGTTAATTATCATCTTGATAGAATTAGCAAATCCGATTTTTGAACGAAGAGGCATGTCCTGTTATTTCTGTTATTGCTCCCTCCGACTAGGTGCATTATTTCTGTTATTTCTGTTAGGCATGTCAGGAAGTGCACCCCAACCTAGGCACGTAAAGACTGGGCTAGGAGAAAAAATTGAATTGCAGAGGAAGCCAATCACACTACTATTCCTTTCTCAACTGAAAACATGCTATAATTAAGAGAGCTCTTCAAATCCAAATAACATGCCGCATGAATTGCATGCATTGGTCCTTCAATTAATAGATAGGGTCTACCAAAACATAATTAATACATTACGTGCCTTAGAGTTTTGAGATTATTTGATATGCATGCAACTAATACTATTGTTACGTGCCTTAGCGTTTTGAGATTATTTGATTTTTCATTAGATGCCTAATTCACCAATTCGTTAGATGCCTAATGCATCAAAACGGAGGGACTGCTACAACATAATTTGGAACCCAAATTATTAGGATTATTTTAGAACATAAACTCAGGTGTTGCGTTTGCCCACATTAAACAACTGCTTCGAGGTTTAGGACCCATCAGTATGAGAGTATTTTAGGACCTACTGCTTGACCAAGTCCAAGTGAGCTTGACTTTATGCTCCATTGAACTACTAACTACTAAATTTCATTGATTATAAATCATCCAACGAATGTTTTCCTTTGGTCTGACTTGAAACATCACCCGCATGATATATTTTCATACTACGAAATGGGCGAATAAAAATCTTAAGGGAACATGAATGCAAATTAGGGCCAAGTAAACAAAATGGAAAACATAGAGTTGGTAATTCGGCAGAGAGAGAGATGGTGAGATCTGATCAAATCTATCATTACCATCACATGAAGAACGAAATTCGGAGTACGTAAAACTTGTAATTAATGTAACGAACGAAAGAAGGCATGAAGAAGAATAGTCTAGCTAGCTGGCTAGCTCCAAGTTTCAAAGAGAGAAACTTAACTTCAAATCTAAAAACCACAAGAACACGACTCCGCCTGCTGCATGCGTCCAGCTAGTACGAATGAATGACGACGGCGATGATGATAGTACCTCTCTCGATCGAAACCACACACATCAAATCGCTTCTTTTCTCGAGTCATTTCATCTCCCACACTCCTGTCGTCGTTCAATCTCCATTCACATGCCATAAATGTTGTGTGACCCTTCGCTTCACTCGCAGATCCGCCCCAGAGATATGCCATGGCAGCAACCACCATCATTGCTCGGCCACTTCTCGAAGCAAATGCTAGGCTGGCTGGCTGGCTCGCCGCGTGCCTATACCTAGTCGGTGTAGCCTAGGCGCTGTAGCTCCTCGCCGAGCCCACCGTCGTCGTCGTCGTCGCTGCCGCCGCTCGCGCCGTGGGCGTCCTCGTCGGCGTGGGTGGACATCGTTGAGGACGCGCCGTCGCCGGACGACGAGGGCGGCGCCATGAGCTCCAGCGCCAGCGGGTCCAAGCCCGCGGCCTGGCCCTTCCGCGGCGAGGACGGCGACGGCATGGGCGAGCGCGGCACGAGGAGCTCCGGCTCGGTGAGCTGCCTGCCGTCGCGCGGCGGCGAGAAGATCACCGGCAGGTACTCGTCGCTGTCGCAGGGGAACTTGGAGTTCTTGAAGTGGTCCTTGAGCGCCTCCAGGCCCTGCGCATCACGCTCGTTGGTTAATTAACACGGCGAGCTACGTACTGCTGTGGGTGGCATAGGAGGAACTTGTCAAGATTCATGGCATGCAGATGCGGTACACGAGAGTACGTACCTGCACGCGTGCGTACGTGACTTGGCAGATCTTGCGCGAGTTGTACACCTCCCATGGCTGCTTGTGGAACGCCTTGTACAGCCGCACGGCCGCCTCCGGCGTGGTGAGGTTCACGAACCCGTACCCCACGTTGCACTTGTTGCTGCATGCCACAACAAAATTTAGACGTTCATTTGAAGATATAATACCACTTCCCCGCAAAAAAGATGAAGATATAATACCACTGATTAATTTAGAGCTAGTACTACTACCAAAACCTTGGAGTAATCAGCCAAGCAAGAGCTACACTACTAGTTGGAGAGGTCAAAAGCTTTTGGAGCTACCAGTAGAATTTTTTTACTATAGATGTGAAGCTGGCTTTGGGCAGAAGCGCACCAAAGTTC
This sequence comes from Triticum aestivum, assembly GCF_018294505.1. NCBI lineage: Eukaryota > Viridiplantae > Streptophyta > Magnoliopsida > Poales > Poaceae > Triticum > Triticum aestivum. The sequence continues at coordinate 656,899,368 of NC_057800.1, read as the reverse complement.
CTCTTGTCATTGGGCACTGATGGCAGGTCTTTTCTCAGCCTTTGCTTCGTGCAAGCGGAAAGTTGGCAGCCAAACAAGACACAAAAAAGAAAGTGTGCTTGAAATTAGCCAACACCAATTTTCATACTTTGAACACCACAAAATACATGAACGCTTTTGCATATGATGCAACTTTTCACCGCTACTCCATGATTCTCTCACCCAAAGGTTTGCTTTTATCCATGTCGTGCTGGCCTTGATATGGAAGCGCATGGCATGCCAGCAGTGAGGGCTGTGCAAAGCAAGAAAAGCAATTGGCAGGGAGGGAGGGAGGAGGATCCTAGAGAGGCAGCAGATGTGCGAGAAAAGAAAGACAGGCGAACACAGGCCCCTTTCTGATCGATCAGCCGGGCCAGGCGATGCATGCAACCAAAGAATTCATTGCATCAAAACGAAAAGGATCCGGTGCCATCTCCAATTTCTTTTCCATTTGGGCTAATAAGACCATGGCACAACAATGCTGGCGCAGACCAGGCAGTACAGGGCGTGGTAGTAGTACCGAAAGATGCCCCCCTTCACCCCACACAAGCTCAAACAGCCGGCCGGCTAATGGCCAAGAACTTGTCCTGGTTTCTACCAATTTTGTAATTTTGTAGCCTTCACATTTTTCTACCTCAATTGAACCAACTTCTCATACAATTTTAATTTGCAAATTGAGTAAATTGAGTGTGTGTTCGTGGGAATGAGCTCCATGAAATATGAACGAATGCAGCAGCTTATAGTTGGAGGACTCACTTGAAATCTATGGGGAGGTAGAGGAAATCGTAGGAGGAGAAGGGCTCGCCGCCGCCTTCGCCGGCGTCGATCTTATTGTTGTACTCGATGCAGTGGTTGTCCAGCATGTTGAGCAGCAGCTTCTGGCTGCAACGAACAAGAGATCACAAGGTCAGGCACACAAGGCCGAGCATGAGCTAGGCAAATCCTTCTCACAATTGTAGCATAGCATGCGCCCATGAAATATAGTACTAGTAGTAGTAGCATTGTTGCGGCAAACGCGGAGGATGACGACCTGTACTTGTTCGGTATGTTCCTGATCATCACGGTGGTCCTCGTCTCCGGTTCTTGCGTGTCCGTGTCGGCGGCGGTGGTGGCGTTGCTGTCGGAGCGGGCGGCGTCGGGCTGTTTGAACTCGAAGCGCGTCTCCCACCCGCCTCTCCAGCTCTTGGGGCCTCTCCAGCTCCCCACGCGGACGACTCCTTTCTGCGGCTGCTGCTTGCCGGACGCCGACGCGGTCGCCGCCGCCTCGGAAGCCGAGGCCGGAGACGACGACGTCGTGTCAACGACAATTGTGGCTTTCTTCCCGCCCTTGCCCTTGCCCTTCCGTTCATGGCTTGTGCCACCCTTGGACCGATCGCCCGCGTTAGACTTGGAGGAGCACCTGCTCGTGGTAACCACCTCTCCCCTGGCCTTGCCAGTGCCGGTCGACGACGACGACGGCTGTTTCGCCGGAGACGGCAAGGGACGCCACGCCGCTTGCAGCCTGGGCGGCGTCGGGACGATGGGTCGCGGCGACACGAACCCGCGCCTGCGTGCAATTCACATAGTATTTTAGTCGACGGACTGGATCGATGGGCAAGTGAGGGCAAGGCGGTGCGCAAGAATTACCTGCGTACGCCGGGGACAGAAGGGCGCGTGAACTCGAGGATGAAGCGGTGGCCGAAGAAGTCCCGGCCGTTGAGCTCGGCGAGCGCCCGGGCGGCATGGCGCGTGTCGAAGAACTCCACGAATTTGTGGTTCGGCCGCTGCGCGGACTCCCTCACATCCTTCAAGGGACCTGCAAACAAACACCGGTCGGGCATGAGAGGACAATTGTGGCGAGAAGGGTTCGGTGGTGGGTGCGTACCGTAGGCTTGGAAGGCCTGGCGGAGCTCGGAGAGGGAGACGTCCGGGAGGGAATTGAGCACGACGAGGGAGCCGCGGTTGGCGCCGTCGTCGGGGAGGGTGGAGGCAGCGGCGAAGTGAGCCCAGACGGCCTGGCCGAGGACGAGGCCCCGGCAGTCGTCCTGCTGCCAGTCCCACGCCGGCGGCTGGGGTGGCCAGGCGGTCGTGGCGGCGTACAGCTGGCTGAGGCGGCACTGCTGCCGCATGTGCTGCTCGCGCACCGCGGTGACGGCGTTCTCGGCGGCGCGGAGGTCAAAGAAGTGCACTGTGGCCACGCCCTCGGACGCCAGCGCCGACGCGTCCACCGTGCGCACGTCGCCAAAGGGCGCCATCGCGCGCGCCACCTCGAGCTCCGGCGTGTGCGGCGGCAGCAGGCTGAGCACGACCGCGCGGCTCGCCGGACCGTCGACCGCCGTCGCGGCCACCGTCGGCACGGGGAGCCCAATCTGCGGCTGAATCGCGACGGTCTGCGGCTGTGGCATGGGCATGGGCATAGGCATGGCCATCGGCGGCGGCATGACCGGGAACGGCGGCGGGCAGTAGAGCTGGTGCGGGATCGACAGGAAGGGCGGGGGCGGGTAGGGCGCGCCAGCACTAGGGTAGTATTCCTGAGCTCCGGCGTCCAGGATGTTTTGAGGCGCTCCCGGCATGCCCGGCATGCCGGCCATGCCACCACCGCCTCCTCCCACCCCGTCCATGGCACGTGCAGGCCGAATTGGAGCAGCGGCGGCGGCGGCGCTAGGCGGAAGATCTAGAACATTCTTGGGATTAATTCTGGGTCGTGGCTGCAAACCGCGATCAAGAAACTAGGCTAGAATTGTACTTGAGCGGTCCCTCTCTCTCTCTCTCCCTCGCCCGCCTGCCCCTTCTTGCTTAGCTGTGGACTGGGTTGGGTGGAGGGGTACCTGGGGCTGGGGGGAGGAGGAGAGAGAGGGGCGGGGAGCTCTTTTTATGGAAATGGTCGCGGGAAAAGAAAGCAGGTGGGCTTTTATTTGGAAGTCTACAGGAACAAGGGGGAGGGAGGGAGAGCGGCTGGCTGGTCTCGGGAGGAAGAAGCGCTGCCTCCTGCGCCCGCTGCGGGGTGTTGTGTTGTGCGGCTGGCCGGCCCTGTTGGCTCGGATCTTCTGTGACGCCAGAACGTGTTCATCTTTCGGGGACATGGATGATTCCGGGAGTTTGTTAGAGCTCTTGTGTCTCATGTTGCACGGATCTTCTAGCTGCTGCCACTGCTTAGATACTACGTTCACTGTAAGAAACTCTCTGCTGTAAAAATCAAACCCTGTTTTAGGGGAAAATGTAAAAGCTCGATATTGCAACTTTAGACAGCTCTAGGTTATACCGCAAAAAACGCCTCTACAAAAACAGTATACGGCTCGCCCTAAAATGGATTTGTGGTACCATGTGGCATCGGGCGAAACTGATCCTGTAAAAATTATTTCGGTCAGCCTGGTTGTAATGGAGAGTATCATATGCTAGTATCATGCATATGATACTAGTGAATAATAGTACCTCTCTAATGCATAGTATCATATATTAGTATCATGTACTATTTTATTTATTGTCATGCATGACACAAAGTAGCATACTCCCTCCGTCCGGGTTTATTAGGCCTCTCAGCATCACAAGCATGTCCCCTTTTATAAGGCCCGGCGTTGGAAAGGTGCATGCATGCAACCATTTCATTGGTTGTATTGAAAGCTATTGTTGTTGGTGCCATGGCTGAAAAGTTAATACACTTCATGTGTGCTTTTTCATTGGCTGCATGCATGTGAGAGAGTGCATTGGGAGTGGAATGGAAGAATTAATGTGATCAAATTACTATGTGTCTTGGTCTAAGAAAAGTTGTCTTTAGGCCTAATAAACCCGGACGGAGGGAGTATCATTTATTATGATACGGTATCATGATATGATGCTCTATCATCTCTTTCTTTATTTAATGCTATGACACCTCATTAAAATTGTCTAGTTGGCATGCATGATACTAACTATGATACTACCATTACGACCAGTCTCACACGGCAGCCCACTAGTCACTAGTTGAATTTATAACAAGGTCCATACAAAATAGCACAACACACCCTAAAATCGATAGCTAGATTACAATTGGTTTCCCAAATACCTCAACGACGCAACTCGTCGTGAGCACACAGGGGCGCGCGGACGGGGATGAGGGCGTGAGCGGTGCTTTGCAGCAAAGCGCACTGCATGGTTGCGGGCTTGGGTGGCGCAGGCGGCTGGGCAGCGAGAGCGCCTACATTTGCTCAAACTTATTGGTAGAAACTGGCTTTGTCATCATATCAGCAGGATTATTATGAGTACTTATCTTTCATACCTTCAAATAACCTTCAGCAACATCTCGAATATAGTGATATCTGATATCAATGTGCTTTGTTGTCTCATGATACATTAGATTTTTTGTAAGATATATAGCACTTTCACTAAATACAGTAGGGCAAGATGAATCTCCACAAAGCCGAGTGTATAAACCTCACAATCAAATAGCTTCTTTGCATGCCTCGGAAATAGCCATATAATTGGCATCAGTAGTGGAACATGCCACGATGGACTGCAAAGTTGCTCTCCAACTCACTGCACAACCACCAATGGTGAAAACATAACCTGTGACCGATCTTCTCTTATCCAAATCACCAGCAAAATCAGACTCAACAAAACCAACACGTCCATCTCCAGTTTTCTCAAACTGTAAATAAGCATTAGAAGTACCTCGCAGGTTGGAAATCCACTGAACATCTTTCCAATGCTTTTTTTTCCAGGATTAGCCATGTATCTACCGACAACACTCAATGCATATGATAAATCAGGACGAGAACAAACCATGTCATACATAAGTGAACCAACTACACTTGAATAGAGAACTCTAGACATGTACTCAATATCTACATCTGTTAAGGCATATTTTACCCTAGTAGTTTCAGTGATTGATGACAATACGTTTTGCGGACTAATCGTATGCACTGACCTTTTCAGAGACTATATCAATAGGCATGAGACGGTTTTTCTCCCCTAGATGGTAAAGAGTGAAGACGGTTATTTTTCGACGATTTCTTTTTAGTGGATTTGAGTCGTAGGAGATCCGTACTATTAAGAGGGGGTCCGCATTGGAAAGGTATGGGTGGAATCGACAGGTACGCAGCCACATATGCACCCACAGCTTCCTTTCCCTTCTCTGGAGTATATCCATTTGTTTTCTGTGGTGTTTCAATGACTTGCAAGCAGTAGTGCCGCTAGTGCCCACAGTAGTACCGCTGGGTACTTCCGTGGCACTACCGCTTAGGGTTTCCCCGAGCATGCAACATTCTGTTGTCGGTCTGCATTTAACGGTAGTAGGGCGGTACTAGCACGGTAATGCCGCTCTGGCGGTACTACAACCTGTACTACCGCCGCCACTACCGCTTGCGGGGTTTTCCTCTATGTAAGCTTCTGTTCTGGCGGTACTATAGCCCGTACTACCGCCACCACTACCGCTTGCGGGGTTTTCCTCTGTGCAAGCTTCTATTCCAACTTTGCGCTAAGCGGTAGTAGAACGGCACTAGGGCGGTAGTACCGCTTCGCACGGTACTGCCACCCTGGCACCATCTACTACTGCTGCCTCTCCAGGTCTAAAATCCCTAGCGGTAGTACCGCTAGGGGCAATGGTAGTACCGCTCCGGCGGCACTACCGTAGGTACATCTAGTGTATTTTAAGCCTGTGCGGGCTAGTACCGTCTAAGCGGTAGTGCCGCTCCTAGGATCGGTAGTACCGCTTAGTTGCGGGGACAGGGCAGAAAATGGTTGGATTTTTGTCTCTCTATATAAAGGGGGGTCTTCTTCTTCCTAAGGTTCACCTCTTCCTCCCAAGCTCCATTGCCATTAAAAAGCTCATTCTTGCCCGATCTCTCTCCCTAGCCAATCAAACCTATTGATTTTCTAGGGATTGGTTGAGAAGGCCCCGATCTACACTTCCACCAAGAGAAATCTGACCCCCCACTAGTCCCTTGCGAAACTTGTTACTCTTGGGTGTTTGAGCACCCTAGACGGTTGAGGTCACCGCGAAGCCATATATCATTGTAGTGAAGCTCTGTGGTGTCGTTGGGAGCCTCCAATTAAGTTGTGGAGATAGCCCCAACCTTGTTTGTAAAGATTTGGTCGCCGCCTTCAAGGGCACCGATAGTGGAATCACGGCATCTCGCATTGTGTGAGGGTATGAGGAGAATACGGTGGCCCTAGTGGCTTCTTGGGGAGCATTGTGCCTCCACACCCCTCCAACGGAGACGTACTTCCTATCAAAGGGAAGGAACTTCGGTAACACATCCTCGTCTCCACCGGCTCCACTCTTGGTCATCTCTTACCTTTACGTGTGCAAGCTTTTACTGTGTTGTATCGCTTGCTTGCTTGTGTGCTTATTGTTGTTGCATCATATAGGTTGCTCACCTAGTTGCACATCTAGACAACCTATTTTGATGCTAAGTTTAATTTGGTCAAGAAAAGCTGAAAATTGTTAGTTTCCTATCCACCCCCCATCCAGTCAACCATATTGATCTTTTCAATTGGTATCACAGCCTCGTCTCTTTATTAAGGACTTTGCCATCCGAAGAGTATGGTTGGCACCACAGACGAGGTGTAGGAGCACTCCGGTGCGAGTCCTTCCTTGTCTGGCCCGATGGGGGATCCTTGATCTCTCGTGAGGAGTTCAATGCGGCTATGGAGTTGACATATTGAAAACTTCCATGACAACCGAGGTTAAAGGCATGTTTAAGGAGTTTCTTGAAGGCCTTAAATCAGCCACCGCACCGTTGGAAATGATTGATCCCACTAACAAGGTGGCGGCTGCTAACTCCAAAAAGGGGAAGCTAGTAGTGATCAAGTTCCTTTGCTTAGTGGTAGAAATGGGAGTGGCATCTTTGCCCATGTTGAACCACCTCTTACATATGGAGGACCGGTTCCCTCCACGCATATGAATCATGTTGGTCCTCCTCCTAAGCTTGTGAAAAATGAGGATTTTGCCTCTTGGGTGTATCGCTTTAAACGCCATTTAAATCATAGTTCTACTAATCTTTGGAGAATTATTGAGCAAGGTTTCTACCCGCATGATCCAAGCAACTTCAATCCTAGAGAAGTCGCGGATCATCAATTCAACGAGTCCGCTCTCTTCATTCTCCAAGAAGCCATTCCTCCCGAAGATATTGCGCACCTCCGACCTTTCGCCGTGGCCAAGGAAGCATGGGAGCATGTTGTTTCCATATACAAGGGAAGCGCAAGCATTCAACGCTCAAACTTTGAAGTGGTGCAAGATGAAGCCGATGAGTTTGCAATGATTGAAGATGAAGAACCTCGAGAGCTTTATCGAAGATTAACTACTCTCGCGGTCTCACTCCGAGATCATGGGAGAAAGGATACGAATGACAATTGGATCAAGCGCAAGTTTCTCAAGGCCATGATGCCTTACCATGAGGCCATGTCCTCCGTCATTCGTCAAAGGCTAGAGTTTCACGCCTTGTCCTCAAGTGAAGTGTTGGATGAGTTTGTTGCAATGAGGATCTTGGACAAGACCGCCGACTATGCGGTGTTGCGTTCTCAACGATCAAAGAAGCCCAACCTTGCTTTGAAGGCCAGGGCTAGTGTGGAGGAAGAGGATGACGAGGAAGAAGAGGAGAGTTTTCCCCGAAGACACCAAATATGCCTATCATGAGCACATGGCTCTTGCTTCACGGCAATTTTGGGGCAACAAGAAGAACACAAGGCCCAACTTCAACAAGAACAACTCAAGTGACGCCAAGGGCAAGCAACATGTGAGGACATGCTATAATTGTGGCAATGTGAGTCACTTTGTTGTGGATTGCCCGTATGAGAAGAGGGAAGACAATGGTGGTAAGCTTATTCGAAAAGACAAGGCCAAGTCCTTTCCCAACAAGAACACCTTCACCAAGAAGACTCCTCCCATGGGGTTGGTGGCACAAGAAGAGTACGATGATGATGAAGATGGTGAGACGGTTGCCATGGCTTCTGTTGCCATTGCGACAACTCCACAGGTGTCCCTCTTTGATTCACCCAACGAGAACATCCCCGCCAAGTGCCTCATGGTTAAAGGCACCAACAAGGTAACCCCCAACATCAAAACTACCATCACTACTAATCTTCCTTGACGGATTGCATTGATGAAAGTGAGGGGACGAAGGAGGAGGATAATGAGTTTGAGTCTTTTATGAGTAAGCTCAAGGATAAATCCAAGAAGCACTTCGTTGCTCTCTTGGAACAACTTGGTGAAGCCAATGACATGATCGAGGCCCACGAAGAAACCATCTCCAAGATGGAAGGGCGTGGTCATCATTTGGCTCTTGAGGAGTCACACAACGATGATCATGCTAAATTAAAGAAAGATCTTGATCATGCTCTTGTTGTCTCTTGTGTGCTCAATTCGAGAAGGCCAAACTTGGGTCGACCATGCTAGACTCAAGGAGGAGTTTGATATACTCTACAAGGCTCACAAGGCCTTGAAGAGTGCTCATGCTAGCCTGAAAGAGTCTCATGATCAACTCCAAGTGAAGCTAACCAAGGAGCAATGCCACATTTCCTCATATGATTTTAATTGATAATGCAAATGCTACTAACCCGTGTTGTGAGCATGTGCATCTTGTGGAGGAGAATTCCAAGTTGAAGGAGCAACTTGAGAAAGGCCTTGTGTCTTGCATACAAGGTGAGAAGAACCTCAACGACCTTTTGAGCAATCAAAAGGAAGTTGTGGGCAAGGGGTGCCGAAGTCGCCTTCTCCAGACGGCGGCGTGTTGGCGAGCCGACTTGGAGGAGTAGCCTCGCCATGGCCTTGTCTTTGGTCGGCGGCACCAGAGGGTCCGCTGGCTACTTGCCTTGCGCGCCTTCAGACGACGGCGTAGGCGGCGGCGGAACGTTCACGTCCGGTGTAGAGGGGTCGCCGCCCTCCCTCTCCGCGATAGGGTTCTCCCCGACGGCTTCTCCAGTCTGCCCCGTGAACTCCGGAGGCGGCGGCGCAGAGTTCAACGGGGTGACGAGCACCACCGTTTGGCGGCGTGTGGCTTCCTCAGCCTGCCGCTTCGTCACGGCGGCGGCTTCGGCCTCCGCCAGTTTTTTCTTGGCGGAGGCCTCCGCCCTGTCGGCCTCCGCCTTCTCCAGGCGGACATCCTCTACTTTGTTGCACTTCTCCCGCGCATTCCGCTCTGTCGCCTCCCGGAGGTCAGCAGCAGGGTCAATCCGCCGAGTGGTGGCGGACGTCTCCACCGACCCCATGACGGAGGCGGCAGTGACCCTCTCAAGAGTGAGGGGAGCCCTGAAGTAAGGGAAGCAAGCAAAAGACTCAGGCAAAGCCACAAAGAAAGAATAAAGCATTGAGACAGAATACTCACACGAAGACCAATGGCGGCTTCTTCACTTCCTTACGGAAGCGGATGGCCTTCGCGGCCGCCTTGTCCCGCCGGGTCGCCGCAGCCGAACCCTTGGGTTTCTTCGGCCGACTGCTGAACAAGGTCGGCACGGCCCTGCGCTTCTTCCCGCCGCCTGGAGCACCCGTCACGGCAGAAGAGCCCATGCCAGGCTGGCTGGCTCCTGGCCGATGGCGGGGGGCGACTTCCCCCTCGGCGTCGTTGCCAGGCCAGTCGGCAAAAGTAGCCGAAGGCCTGAAGTCGCCTGCCGTTCCTCCTCCTCCCTCGGCGTCGTCCTCCAGAGCCGCCGCCCCCAGATCGGTGTCGTCGATGTCGCTCTCCGCCCGGTCGGCGAGGAACTCGCGGGCTGGCCCCGAGGTACCGGCTGGCGGGTGGAGGAGGGGATTCTGACCAAAGACGACTGCTCAAAGCAAACTTGGCGAGAGAGAAGACAATCCAAAGAAAGAAAGGAAAGGCAACTCACCACGGGAGGGGGTTGGCGCGGGAGTACGGCTCCTTGCCGAAACGCCAATCCTCTAGGAGCTTGCTGTCCGAGAGGTAGTTCACCATGAAGGCCACCTCTTCGTGAGGCATGTCCTTGGTGCACATCCGACTCGGGTCGCGGTGCCCACTCATCTAGCATATCATGTGGGGGCGGCCTTGGAGCGGGAGAACTCGGCGCGCCACGAAGGCGGCCAGCAGGTCTGGACCAGTCAGGCCCTCCGACTGCGTCAGCACTTGGAGTCACATGATGGCGTCGGCTCCTGCAGGCATCAGCGACTTGGCCCGGTACGACCAGTTGGGCAGTCTCCCAGCCGGCGGGCCGGCTTCGAAAGCCGGCAGGTTGACCCAGTCACCCCTCGCGGAGACGCTCCTGACATAGAAGTAGGATCTCTGCCACATCTTCACCGACTTTATCATCGAGATGGAGGGGAAGGGATTGTCGGCCCCCGACCTTCGCACGGCGATGAAAGCACCGCACTGAGCCGACACGCCCGCGGCCTGGGTGCCGAGCTAGGAGAAGAAGAACTCCCCCCAGAGCTCGAGGGTGGGGAGGACTCCGAGGAAGCCTTCGCACAAGGCCATGAAGGAGGACAACAACACTACTGTGTTGGGGGTGAGGTGGTGCGGCTGGAGGCCGTAGAACTCCAGGAAGGACCGGAAGAAACTACTCGCCGGCAGCCCCAACCCGCGCAAGCAGTGCGAGCGGAAGATGACCCGCTCGCCCTCCTGCGGCGCAGGGGAAATCTCCCCCTTCGGCGCAAGACGCACCCGCACGTGATCCTCGCCGGGGAGCCGACGAGTCCGGTGGAGGAACTCGATGTGGTCATCATGAACTTCGGAGCCGTCCCAGGTACCGGAGCGCACCGGGGGAGGCGCGGCGACGGAGGAAGAACTCATCGTGAGCTGATCGCCACGGCGTTCGTCGGAGCTTGGGCGCGCGGCGGAGCGAAGAAGAAGAAGAAGGAGGAGAACAAGGAGCAGTGAGAAGGAAGAGAGCAAGGAGTGGTGGGAAGGAGGGGTGCGCGTGCCCCCCTCTTCCCCCTACTTATAGCCTCGTGGGCTGCGAAGCCGAGGGGGCGGTCGTGGGGATTTACTGCGCCCACGGCCCCACGACCCCCACGTTCCATGATAAAGTTACTGCACGCAGTAACTCCACGAGAATCCCAACCGTCCGCCGGGGCTGCAACGGATCCACGCGGGCGCTGAGGCGCGGTAGTGGTGGGCCCCGCCTATGGGCCTGTCCCGTCGCGCACGTAGGCTGGCCGGACGACCCAGCCACGTGTCATCGCATGACAGGCCTAGAACGGGCGGCGGCCTGGAGGCTTAGCTAGCACGCTACTTGGATCCCGCCGCGACGTTCGAAATATTGAGCGAGTCGGAATTGAGTGAGTCCGAATTGAGCGAGTCCGACTCCTTCTAGTCGGCCCAGCAGAAGTCAGTCAAAGACCATGTGTCAAGCACTCGGAAAGAGAAACTGCTGAGGCTTCTCGGCCGATCGTCTGCGGCGCCTCACCAGCTTCGAGGACTACTGTCCGAGTAATGGGCCACGGGTAGGCCAACCCGAGCCCCAGCACCTTTCAAGACATCGGGGCAGGCTGCGCCCCTCAAGATCCCAGGACGAAGAGCCGCCTTCAAGAAGCCAACGGCAGGATGGCCAGCTGACCACTCGCGGCCGAGTCCCAGGGACGACTTCAGGGAAGCCGACTCCCGACTGGTGACTTCCAGAGAAGCCGGCTTTGGGGAGTCGGCCTGCGACTCCAACCAACCCCATGACATCATCACAGGGGACGGGGCAGGGGCGTGGCTACAGTGAAGCCCACTCCTGCCCCTTACCGAGGGCAGGCATGGCCACAGCACGCCGTACCCGGGAAGATCTCCGTGCGGCGTGGCACTGTTGCCCTGCCAGCCCTGACATCAGCGCCACAGGACCGGATCCTGCGCCCACGACGGCCCAGAGGCAGCGTGTCCCACCAGTCAGTGAGACCCCAGGAGACGTCAGGAGATCCACCAATCGGACTCATTGAGAGCCGGCCCCGGGGAGGCGGTCGAGCCCTCCCCCGGGGCCCACGCACCATTAATCAAGATGTGATGGGGAGCGGCAATAGTGATCGCCCGCCAGGCGGCGGGGCTGTTGCCACGACCCCATAATCAAGCCCGCGTCATCAGAAGCACGGCTACAGTAATCAGCAGCCGGCAAGACCCCCCCGCGGCGGACGCGGCCTGTCGGCTCCGTACCAGACCAGTCGGTGGGGCCCACCAGTCGGCGGGCCCCAGCAGTCGGCGGAGAAGACGGAGGCCAGAGGCACTGACGGCTGGGCCCGCGTCCAGCCGGATTACCATTGTACCCCTAGGGGGTAGGCCTATATAAACCCCCCAGGGCACCCATGCAAGGGGTGGGAACCCAGTAGCTCTAGACCATATCAGATAAAAGGGAGGGAGCTAGCCTTGCCCTCTCCTACCACCAAGAAACAGCTCAAGGAGCAACCTTGTAACACTTTGCCATAGTGATCATGCGGAGACCCCGCAGAGCAGCAATAGGGGTGTTATCTCCTCGGAGAGCCCTGAAGCTGGGTAAGATTCGCCGACGTGGATGTCTTCGCCTCATCCCGTTTACAGGCACCGGCGACGTTCTACTCGCCCCCACCGTGATAAGCCATCCTTTGGCATATGTCGCACCAAACCCCCGACATTTGGCGCCCACCGTGGGGCCTGGTGCACCGCCGTCCGGAGACCTGTTCTGGACAGGAACCCTCTTCCTCCCTGGCGAGCACAGCCAGCCAGGCACGCCAGACGGAGTTTGCGCCGACGCGCTAAGCGGCGTTGAGATCGCCTGCGCAGCCAGCTGCCTGGCCCAACTTGTCGGCGAGGTCCGCCTCTCCGACGAACCTGCATCCAACGCAGGCACGGGCGGCCCCAAGAACCTCCTCGCGGGCCTCCTCGATCAACTCCATGTTTCCGGCGAGCCTGCCGTAGACTTGGAGTCCGTAGTCTCCACCGACCCGATGTTGGTCGACTCCGACACCGCGTCGCTCGACGTGTTCCCCACCAATGTGGTGGTCTACGACGAACCTCTCCCTCGCGCGGAGAGCGACGGAAGCACCGTCACCAAGGTGCTCGTCATCAGTCATGACGAGCTCCCCGGCGGAAGAGCGCACGACTCGCTCGGCGCGGTGCTACAAGACCTAACTGCGCCCATTCCGGAAGACGCTAACACGGAGACGTTGGAGACGCGCCGCCTTCAGCTCGTTGAAGGCGCAAAGAAGCTGGCCAGCATGAGACGCTTGTCAGAAGCCTACCAGCGGGAGATGGATCGCGCCGTTGGCGGCTCACCGGCCCCGGCAGGGCCCAGCCACCTTGGCGCGGTCCAGCAGCGCGGCGTAGCCATCGCCAGCCTGTTTGGGGCCAGCCGCCCTGTGTACGCTACACCAGCGGAGAACATCCGAGCCGCCCAGGCAGTGGCGGACGAGCTGGACAACTTCGAGGGCGAAGAACGCCACCTGATGCTGGAGCGAGTCCAGCGGCTCCTCGACGCGGCTGCCGCGCAGAACGAGGCCGGCTGCCGCACGGAGGCGCCGCAACGGCCAAACGACGACCTTCACCGAGATCAAGGCGCGACATCTCGGACGCCGACTGGCGGCGCCCGAGGAAGAAGAGACAAGGAGCCGGCTGTCAGCCACAGTCGGACTCGCATTACCATAGAGGGCGACCGAGACGGCCGCCCGAGAGTAGTGGAACGACGGGACGACTGTCCGCCTTCCCCTCACCGCAAGGAGAGGCGAGTCTCCCTGCCGCCTGTCGACCATCCGACTCTCGGCGACCGCCTTGGCCGCCGAGAGGGAGTTGGAGAAAATGACACCCGCCACCGGATCGACCGACTACACCGATCCTTGGCGCTGGAAGAAGAAGATGAGCTGGGTCCGCCTTGTTTCGGGCCCCGCATTCGAGACGAGCCCTTTCCCAGAGGGTTCACGCTCCCAAGAGACACGCCCAAGTATACCGGCTCCGTGAAGCCAGAAGACTGGCTAGTCGACTACTCCACGACTGTCAGCATAGCAAATGGCAACAAGCGCATCGCCGTAAAATACGTTCCGCTCATGCTTCAGGGCACGGCCCGGACATGGCTGAACAACCTGAGACCCTGCAACATCAACAGTTGGGTTGACTTCACCGAAGCGTTCGTCCGCAACTTCACCAGCACGTACAAGCGTCCCCCCCAAGCCTCGAGAGCTCTCCTTGTGCGTGCAAGGTCCTGACGAGTCGACTCACGACTACCTCACGCGTTGGGCTGAGCTCCGGAACTCCTGCGAGGGCGTGCACGAGGTACAGGCCATTGAGTACTTCACGGCCGGGTGCAGAGAAGGCACCCTCCTCAAGCACAAGCTCCTCTGCGACAAGCCAGAAACCCTCGACGAGCTGCTGATCATAGCGGACAAGTACGCGACGGCCAACTCCTCCATGAAGGCGGAGATTCAAGTCAGCACAACTGGCAAAGTGGCCCCTCAAGCTCCAAGGACTCCGGCGGGAGACGCCAACCGGTGGCAACCGCAGGGCGACCACAAGCGCAAGGCCCCACAGCCGGCTTCCAGCAGCCGGCAGGTCGCGACCGTTGAAGCCCAGCAGCCGGATGGGCAGCCTCCGCTCAAGCGACAAAAAGGCGGCAAGACAAACTGGTTGCCGGCCTTCTCCTACGAGCAGACCCTGGATGGACCTTACAAGTTCCACAGCGGCGCGAAGCCGTCGAATCACACCACCCGGAAGTGCCACTGGCTCACCAGGATCTCCAAGGGAGACGGCCTCCTGCCTCCCCCGCCTGCTGGGCAGCCGCCTCCGCCTCCGCCCCAGCAGCCGGCTACCAGGCCAGTCGGCGCAGTGCAAGACGAGTACCCTGAAGAACACAGAGCCTACATGGTGTTTACCAGTATGGCTGATGATCGACGCAGCAGGCGGTTGCAGCGACAGGAGGTGAATACAGTAGCCTCAGAGACGCCAAAATTCATGCATTGGCCCGAGAAGCCTATCAGCTGGAGCCGGGCTAACCACCCATAGGTGATCAAGCTCAATCCCGAGAAGTGTGTCTTCGGGGTACCAGCCGGCCAGCTCCTTGGCTTCTTGGTCTCTGAGCGCGGCATAGAATGCAACCCTGTAAAGATCAAGGCCATTGAGAGAATGGAGGTTCCCAGCCGACTGCTGGATGTGCAAAAGTTCACCGGCTGCTTGGCGTCCATCAGCCAATTCATCAGTCGGCTGGGCGAGAAAGCTCTCCCCTTATACCAACTCATGAAGAAGACCACCTTTTTCGAGTGGAACCATAAGGCAGACGAAGCTTTTCTCCAGTTGAAGAAGATGCTGACTACTCCACCCGTCCTGGCGGCTTCGACCCCCAAGGAACCTATGCTCCTGTACATTGCCGCCACCAGCCGGGTGGTCAGCACGGTCATCATGGTGGAACGCAAGGAGGAAGGCAAAGCACTACCCATCCAGAGACCGGTATACTACCTGAGCGAAGTACTGTCGACCTCCAAGCAGAACTACCCCCACTACCAGAAGATGTGCTACGGCGTACACTTTACTGCCAAGAAATTGAAGCCTTACTTTCAAGAGCATCCAATCACGATGGTCTGCACGGCCCCGCTCGCCGAGATCATTGGCAGCCGAGATGCTTCTGGCCGAGTGGCCAAGTGGGCCATAGAGCTGGCTCCCTACACCATCTACTACCAGCCCCGCGCCGCCATCAAGTCACAAGCACTGGCCGACTTCCTCGTCGACTGGGCCGAGACCCAGTACCTACCTCCAGCGCCTGACTCCACCCATTGGCGGATGCATTTCGATGGCTCCAAGATGCGCACCGGCTTGGGAGCCGGCGTCGTCCTCACCTCTCCTAAAGGCGAAAAGCTCATATACGCACTACAAATCCATTTTGCCACCTCCCACAATGTTGCCGAGTACGAGGCGCTCATTCATGGGCTCCGGCTTGCCAAAGAACTTGGCATCCACCGGATCTTGTGTTATGGCGACTCGGACTTAGTGGTCCAGCAGTCATCTGGCGTTTGGGACGCGAAAGATGCAAACATGGTGAGTTACCGTTTCCTCGTGCAACAATTCAGTGGGTATTTCGAGGGGTGCGAGTTCCTCCATGTGCCAAGAAACGACAACGACCAAGCAGACGCCTTGGCATGAATCGGCTTGACCCACCAAGCAATACCATCCGGCGTCGCCCTTCAACGCCTCCTCAAGCCGTTCGTCAAGCCTTCACTAGAATCAGACTCCATCTTCGTACCGGCTCCTCCCGAAGACGTCGGATCCGACTCCAGAGCCCCGACAGGCGGCACGAGGATTTCGGCAGATGGCTCCAGAGCCGCCACAGTCGAGGCCAGCCCAGGGACCGCGGAACCCGGCCCGGGGACTGCGGTGGCAGACTCGAAGACTCCAGAACTCGACCCAAGGGTCGCCCCAGTCGGCCTGGGAACTTCATTAACCCAGCAAGCAGTTGTTGACTCCAACCCGCCACCTCCCAGCCCAGCCGCCCTCGTCCAAGTCGCAGTTCTAGCAGTCTAAGAAATATCAGCACCCTCATGGGCCCAGCCCATCCTCAAATTCCTGGTGAGCAAAGAGCTGCCAACTGATGAGACCTCAGCTCGGCAAGAACAACGCCGGGCGGCAACCTATACCATAGTCAACAAAGAGCTGGTCAGACGTAGTGTCACTGGTGTCTACCAGCGCTGCATAGAGCCAGAGCAAGGCCAAGCAATTCTCAAAGACATCCATCAAGGCGAGTGCAGCCACCATGCGGCTTCAAGAGCACTCGTCGCCAAAGCCTTTCAACACAGTTTCTTCTGGCCAACTGCCTTAGAAGAGGCCAAGGAATTGGTCCAAAAATGCAAAGGGTGCCAGAAGTTCAGCTCCAAGCCGCACTAGCCGGCTTCTGCGCTCAAGACCACCCCATTGCCTGGCCTTTCGTAGTTTGGGGTCTAGACATGGTGGGACCATTCAAGACAGCACGAGGTGGTTTAACTCACTTACTTGTCGCAGTGGACAAGTTCACCAAGTGGATAGAAGCAAAGCCAATAAAGAAGCTGAATGGTCCGCCTGCCGTAACTTTCATCTCTGATATCACAACTCGGTACGGCATACCACACAGCATCATCACCAACAATGGCACAAATTTTGCCAAAGGCTCCTTGGCCCGTTTCTGCGCAACATAGGGCATCCGACTGGACCTAGCGTCCGTCGCCCATCCACAGTCAAACGGCCAAGTGCAGCGAGCAAACGGCCTCATCCTGTCCGGCATCAAGCCCCGGCTGATCGAGCCTCTGGAGCGTTCGGCCGGCTGCTGGCTCGATGAGCTACCAGCCGCCCTCTGGAGCCTGCGCACGACTCCAAACAAGTCAACCGGCTTCACGCCCTTCTTCCTCGTCTACGGTGCCGAAGCCGTCATCCCAACGGACATAGAGTTTGACTCCCCACGAGTCACTATGTACACCAAGGAGGAAGCAGAAGAAGCGCGACAAGACGGTGTCGATATACTGTAAGAGGGCCGGCTGTTGGCACTCAGCCGGTCCAGCATATACCAGCAGAGCCTGCGCCGATACCACAACAGGAAGGTCAGGCCAAGATCTTTCCAAGAAGGCGACCTTGCGCTCCGGCTAATCCAGCAAACAGCCGGCCAGCACAAACTGTCGGCGCCTTGGGAAGGCCCTTTCATCATCAGCAAAGTACTGGGCAACGACTCCTACTACCTGATTGACGCTCAGAAGCCCCGAGCACGCAAGAGGGACGACTCCGGCAAGGAGACAGAGCGGCCATGGAATGCAAATCTCCTCCGAAGATTTTACAGTTGATGCAGTATGTACCATGCTACCTTTTGTATTAAAGTACCAAGACTTCGGGCCCCCCGAGACAAGCTCGGGGGACTGCCCTCTTTTGTCTGTATGATAAAAATTATGCCTACAAGTATGTTACTCTTTGTCATGCCGCTTGGCACCGAGCTCGACAAGTCGGCCGGGGGACTTGCCGCCTTGCACTATGAAATGCTTCCTGCAGCCGGACAAGTAGTGTGTAACACCTAAACCGTCTTCTGTCAGAAGCCGCAGCTCGCAGAGCGACTGTACGGTGGGCAGAGGTAAGGTAGAATGGGCGTTTGCATGAAAAATGGTTAAGGACTCAAAGCATAAAACATAGCTCAAGACAACTTTCAGCCTTTTTTGCAAACCGACCCTCGAATAGTCGGATTGCCGCCTTCTATCCAACTTGCTCAAAAACTCTTTAAAACGGCTAAGTACTTGCCTTCCCAAAGTAGCCAAGCATTTGATCCAGCAGCAGTCCGTAGAGCGGCTGTCCGATTGGCAAGGCAGGCAACTAAGAGAAAGCGGCAAAGGAAAAAAGCCAAAAGAGCAATGAGCAAGAAAAGATAGAACTCGGATAAATATATTTACATAACATAGGCCCTTGGTCGAATCTTCGAGCAGAAGTTCAAAATACACCCCGCGGGTGGAATTGTGCGAATTAACAAGTTCTTCAAAGACTACTGAAGCAGATAAAATAAAGATAAAGCGGCAGCTTAGGAAGCAGCCGACGGATTCGGAGGGTCGGAGGAGGCGCCAGCATGAGGCGTCAGGGCAGCCGGCTGGCTAGTCTCGGCTTGATCGCCTCCAGCGGCAGTCGGGTCGGTCGCACGCGGCTCGTTGCTGGAGGTGCGGTCGAGCTGAGGCTGGCCGTCGGCTCCGTCTTCTGGTGCCTCCGCCTCGCCTCCGTCCTCCGCCTCGCCCTCTTCCTCGACGCTAGAGCCAATCACCTCCGCCGAGTCCTCGCCGTAGTCTGGGTTCATTCCAAACCACTCCGGCGGTACCTCCTCGCCGTCTTCAGACCGCTCGGGGACGAAGATGCTGGTGTCTATGTACTCGGCGATCACCGCAGCACGCTTGACAAGGGCGTCTTCCGCAGCTGCCAGCTCCGGCTGGGCCTCCGACCGAAGCGTGGCCAGCCGGTCTAGATCTAGCCCCGAATACCATGCCTTGACGAACTCCAAGGCCCGGCGCGCTCCAGCTCGGGCCGAAGAACCCTTCCAGGCCTCAAGACGACCAGCCGCGACCTCTAGCCAGTCGGCCGTCAGGATGGGGGTGCGCGGAGCCTGCATGTCCGGCCATAGGGCGGCGATCGCCTAGGCACCGGCACACTGAAGCCGGCGCAGCATCCGGTGACTCGGCCGAAGGCGAGCCTCGATGCTCAGGATGTGCTCGTCCAGGGTTCGGGGGGCGTCGGCGGCGATCTCTGCGCCCTCCACCCTCCGACCTTCACGGTCAGCCTCGATGGCTTGGACGGCGGCCTGCGAGTGCCCAGGAAAGAAGTTTGCCAAGATGGAAGAAACGAAGAAGCAAGTCAAAAGCCAGGAATCGGCACGATTTATAATCGACAGCTCAAAGATAAATAAGGAGACTCACCATCAACGATGTCTTCAATTTCGTGGAAGCCAGAAGCCAGCAGCGCCTCCTTGTCAGTCTAGGAGGAGCGCTCGCTCACGAACTCGGCCAGGAGGGCGGTTTCCGTTTCCTCCACCTCCTTCTGCGTCTTCGCAAGCAGCTCCCTCTGCTCTGCCAACTGACTGGCCAGCAGATCGCGCTCTGTGGCGAGCTTGCTGCACTCCTCCCCTTTGGCCCACAATACGGAGTTGGCTTTGCTCAGCTGCTGTTGAAGAGCAGCGTTGGCTCCTGAAGGAAAGGAAGAAAGATAACAATCATCAATAAAGTAGGTCACCGGGGAGATCCGGCCCGACTGCTTAGTAGTCAGCCCGAATCTCAGGGACTACAACCCGCGGGTGCACCAGCGCGCCCCCGCAAAGAAGAAAAAGGACTTACTCCGGCTCTCTGCCAAGTCGGCAGTCTGCTTGCCCAGCTCTTCAACCTTACGGTTGAAGGCAGTGACGCGGAGGTTGTGGTAATCCTACGACAAGCATTTCAGACAAAGTTAGTACCCAGAGTTCATCAATTGGAGTTCCGCGTGCTCAGCAGCCAGCCCGAAACTCGGGGACTACACCCAGTGGGTGCGCTGGCGCGCCCCCGCAGAGAGGAACAAGGAAACAAAGACCAAAGGAAAAAACATACCCAGACGGCTGCCCGCGACGCCAGGTATGCCTTGGTGCAATTCTAGAGAGCGTCGCCCTCGGCACGAAGCTTCGCCTGGACATCCAGAAGCACCTGGTTCAGCGGCCCTGTGCCACCTCCTCGCACCCACCCAATGGGTGCGGCGCTCGTCGCTTCTGTGTCTAGGATCACCGAGCTGGCGGTGCCGGCTTCCAGGGGGCGGGGTGCCGAAGTCGCCTTCTCCAAACGGCGGCGCGTTGGCGAGCCGACTTGGAGGAGTAGCGGAGGCGGCGACGGAACATTCACGTCCGGCATAGAGGGGTCGCCACCCTCCCTCTCCGTGACGGGGTTTTCCCCGCCGGCTTCTCCAGTCTGCCCCGTGAACTCCGGAGGCGGCGGCGCAGAGTTCAACGGGGTGACGAGCACCGCAATTTGGCGGCGTGCGGCTTCCTCAGCCTGCCGCTTTGTCACGGCGGTGGCTTCGACCTCCGCTAGTTTTTTCTTGGCGGAGGCCTCCGCCCTGTCGGCCTCCGCCTTCTCCAGGCGGACGGCCTCTTCTTCGTTGCGCATCTCCTGCGCATTCCGCTCTGTCGCCTCCCGGAGGTCAGCAGCGGGGTCAATCCGCCGAGTGGTGGCGGACGTCTCCACCGACCCCATGACGAAGGCGGCAGTGACCCTCTCAAGAGTGAGGGGAGCCCTGAAGTAAGGGAAGCAAGCAAAAGACTCAGGCAAAGCCACAAAGAAAGAATAAAGCATTGAGACAGAATACTCACGCGAAGACCAATGGCGGCTTCTTCACTTCCTTACGGAAGCGGATGGCCTTCGCGGCCGCCTCGTCCCACCGGGTCGCCGCAGCCGAACCCTTGGGTTTCTTCGTCCGACTTCCGAACAAGGTCGGCACGGCCCTGCACTTCTTCCCGCCGCCTGGAGCACCCGTCGCGGCAGAAGAGCCCGCGCCAGGCTGGCTGGCTCCTGGCCAATGGCGGGGGGCGACTTCCCCCTCGGCGTCGTTGTCAGGCCAGTCGGTGAAAGTAGCCGAAGGCCTGAAGTTGCCTGCCGTTCCTCCTCCTCCCTCGGCGTCGTCCTCCAGAGCCGCCGCCCCCAGATCGGGGTCGTCGACGTCGCTCTCCGCCCGGTCTGGTGAGGAACTCGCGGGCCGGCCCCGAGGTACCGGCTGGCGGGTGGAGGAGGGGATTCTGACCAAAGCCGACTGGTCAAAGCAAACTCGGTGAGAGAGAAGACAATCCAAAGAAAAAAAGGAAAGGCAACTCACCACGGGCGGGGGGTTGGCGCGGGAGTACGGCTCCTTGCCGAAACGCCAATCCTCTAGGAGCTTGCTGTCCGAGAGGTAGTTCACCATGAAGGCCACCTCTTCGTGAGGCATGTCCTTGGTGCACATCCGACTTGGGTCGCGGTGCCCACTCATCTGGCATATCATGTGGGGGCGGCCTTGGAGCGGGAGAACTCGGCGCGCCACGAAGGCGGCCAGTAGGTCTGGACCAGTCAGGCCCTCCGACTGCGTCAGCACTCGGAGTCGCGTGATGGCGCCGGCTCCTGCAGGCGTCAGTGACTTGGCCCGGTACGACCAGTTGGGCAGTCTCCCAGCTGGCGGGCCGGCTTCGAAAGCCGGCAGGTTGACCCAGTCACCCCTCGCGGAGACGCTCCTGACGTAGAAGTAGGATCTCTGCCACATCTTCACCGACTTTATCAGCGAGATGGAGGGGAAGGGATTGTCGGCCCCCGACCTTCGCACGACGATGAAAGCGCCGCACTGAGCCGGCACACCCGCGGCTTGGGTGCCGAGCTTGGAGAAGAAGAACTCCCCCCAGAGCTCGAGGGTGGGGAGGACTCCGAGGAAGCCTTCGCACAAGGCCACGAAGGCGGACAACAGCACTACTGTGTTGGGGGTGAGGTGGTGCGGCTGGAGGCCGTAGAACTCCAGGAAGGATCGGAAGAAACTGCTCGCCGGCAGCCCCAACCCGCGCAAGCAGTGCGAGCGGAAGATGACCCGCTCGCCCTCCTGCAGCGCGGGGGAAATCTCCCCCTTTGGCACAAGACGCACCCGCACCTGATCCTCGCCGAGGAGCCGACGAGTCCGGTGGAGGAACTCGATGTGGTCATCGTGAACTTCGGAGCCGTCCCAGGTACCGGAGCGCACCGGGGGAGGCGCGGCGGCGGAGGAAGAACTCATCGTGAGCTGATCGCCGCGGCGTTCGTCGGAGCTTGGGCGCACGGCGGAGCGAAGAAGAAGAAGGAGGAGAACGAGGAGCAGTGAGAAGGAAGAGAGCGAGGAGTGGTGGGAAGGAGGGGCACGCGTGCCCCCCTCTTCCCCCTACTTATAGCCTCGTGGGCTGCGAAGCTGAGGGGGCGGTCGTGGGGATTTACTGCGCCCATGGCCCCATGACCCCCACGTTACATGATAAAGTTACTGCGCGCAGTAACTCCACAAGAATCCCAACTGTCCGCCGGGGCCGCAACGGATCCGCGCGGGCGCCGAGGCGTGGTAGTGGCGGGCCACGCCTATGGGCCTGTCCCGTCGCGCACGTAGGCTGGCAGGACGTCCCAGCCACGTGTCATCGCATGACAGGCCTAGAACGGGCGGCGGCCTGGAGGCTTAGCTAGCACGCTACTTGGATCCCGCTGCGACGTTCGAAATATTGAGCGAGCCGGAATTGAGTGAGTACGAATTGAGCGAGTCCGACTCCTTCTAGTCGGCCCGGCAGAAGTCAGTCAAAGACCATGTGTCAAGCACCCGGAAAGAGAAACTGCTGAGGCTTCTCGGCCGATTGTCCATGGCGCCTCACCAGCTTCGGGGACTACTGTCAGAGTAATGGGCCATAGGTAGGCCAACCCGAGCCCCAGCACCTTTCAAGACATCGGGGCAGGCTGCGCCCCTCAAGATCCCAGGATGAAGAGCCGCCTTCAAGAAGCCAACGGCAGGATGGCCAGCTGACCACTCGCGGCCGAGTCCGAGGGACGACTTCAGGGAAGCCGACTCCCGACTGGCAACTTCCAGAGAAGCCGGCTTCGGGGAGTCGGTCTGCGACTCCAACCAACCCCATGACATCATCACAGGGGACGGGGCAGGGGCGTGGCTACAGTGAAGCCCACTCCCGCCCCTTACCGAGGGCAGGCATGGCCACAGCACGCCGTACCCGGGAAGATCTCCGTGCGGCGTGGCACTGTTGCCCTGCCAGCCCTGACATCAGCGCCACAGGACCGAATCCTGCGCCCAGGACGGCTTGTCTATACGGCCCAGAGGCAGCGGGTCCCACCAGTCAGTGAGACCCCAGGAGACGGCAGGAGAACCACCAGTCGGACTCATTGAGAGCCGGCCCCGGGGAGTTGGCCGAGCCCTCCCCCGGGGCCCACGCACCATTAATCAAGATGTGATGGGGAGCGGCAATAGTGATCGCCCGCCAGGCGGCGGGGCTGTTACCATGACCCCATAATCAAGCCCGCGTCATCAGAAGCACAGCTACAGTAATCAGCAGCCGGCAAGACCTGCCCGCGGCAGACGCGGCCTGTCGGCTCCGTACCAGACCAGTCGGCGGGCCCCAGCAGTCGGTGGAGAAGATAGAGGCCAGAGGCACTAACAGCTGGGCCCGCATCCAGCCGGATTACCATTGTACCCCTGGGGGGTAGGCCTATATAAACCCCCTAGGGCACCCATGCAAGGGGTGGGAACCCAGTAGCTCTAGACCATATCAGATAAAAGGGAGGGAGCTAGCCTTGCCCTCTCCTACCACCAAGAAACAGCTCAAGGAGCAACCTTGTAACACTTTGCCATAGTGATCATGCGGAGACCCCACAGAGCAGCAGTAGGGGTGTTATCTCCTCGGAGAGCCCTGAAGCTGGGTAAGATTCGTCGGCGTGCATGTCTTTGCCTCATCCCGTTTCCAGGCACCGGCGACGTTCTACTCGCCCCCACCATGATAAGCCATCCTTTGGCATATGTCGCACCAAACCCCCGACACATGATCTCACGATCGAGAAAGCCACCACTTTCCTCGATATTGATACCGTAGCCCTCTTGTGGAGCAAGAATCTTAAAGTATCCTTTGTTGGGCATGCCGAGAACAATATTTATGTGATTAACTTTTCGGAGCGACCCACTAAGACCGTGACATGCCTAATGGCTAAAGTTGATGTGGGATGGCTTTGGCATCGCCGTTTATCCCATGTCAATATAAGATCTTTGCAAAGTCTTCTCAAGGGAGACCACATCTGTGGACTAACAAATGTTAGTTTTGCCAAAGATCATGCTTGCAGTGCTTGTATTGAAGGAAAGCTACATGAGAAGGCTCACCCTCCCACAACTATCATCTACTCGAAGAGGCCCTTGGAGCTCCTTCACATGGATCTCTTTGGGCCTCCATACTTTGATAGTCTTGGGGGTAGAAAGTATTCCTTGGTGATTGGATGATTATTCAAGATACAATTGGGTATATTTCTTCAAGAGGAAGAGCGAGACCCAACAAACCATGACCGACTTTGCAAATGAAGCTCAACGTCAACACAATGCAAATATTTTGATGATAAGAAGTGACAACGGCACCAAGTTCAAGAATTACACCTTGGATGAGTTTCTTAGTGATAAGGAGATCAAGCATCAATATTGCGCACCTTACACCCCTTACCAAAATGGTGTAGCGGAGAGGAAGAACCGGACATTGATGGACGCGGCAAGAACCATGTTGGCGGAGTCCAAGTCTCCATACAACTTTTGGGCCGAAGCCATCAACACCGCTTGTCATGCATCCAATCGGCTCTATCTCTGCAAAGGCTTAAACAAGACTCCATATGAGATACTCACCGACAACAAGCCCAACCTCAAGTACTTCCGGGTGTTCGGTTGTAAGTGTTTCATTCTCAAGAAAGGTGTTCGTTTGTCTAAATTTGAGGCTAGAGCTCATGAGGGCATATTTGTTGGTTATGCTACAAACTCTCATGCTTATTGTGTCCTCAACAAGTCCACATGACTCATTGAGGAGACGTGTAACGTGGAATTTGATGAGAATAATAGCTCCCAAGTGGAGCAAAGTGGTACTTGTGATGTAGGTGATGAAATTCCTCCCCAAGCCATAAGAAGAATGGGTGTTGGCTATATCCTACCAATTGAGGAACCCCTTGTGTCCGAAGGAGAACGACAATGTTCCACTCAAGTGGAACCATCACCAACCCAAGACCCACACGCTTCCGAAGAACAAAGTGAAGGCCCTCATCCAAATGAACAAGATCAAGGGCAAGATCAACCTCAAGATGGTGGTGATCCACCAAGTGATGCCCAAGGTCAAGTTCTTGCCACCGAGATGATTAAGTTACCGCTCCTCAACTCTCTCTTGAGGAGAAATTGCAGCGTCGTTCCACCAAGATTGCGTCCAAGCTCACTACCAAAGATCATCTCATGAATAATGTGCTCGGAAGCTTAAGAAAGGGGTAAGCACTCGTAGAAAATTAGCAAACTACTATGAACATCATGCATTTGTTTCTTGTGTTGAACCCCAAAAGGTCTATGAGGCGCTCGAGGATCCGGATTGGCTTAATGCCATGCATGAAGAACTCAACAACTTCGAGCACAACAAGGTGTGGAGATTGGTGCCAAGGCCAAAGGAGAACCATAATGTCATTGGAACCAAATGGCTATACAAGAACAAACAAGATGCTTACGGGATTATCATTCACAACAAGGCTCGTTTGGTGGCACAAGGCTACTCCCAAGTCGAGGGTATCGACTATGGTGAAACTTTTGGTCCCGTTGCTCGCCTTGAATCTATTCGTTTGTTGATTTCTTATGCTTCTCATCATAACTTCAAGTTGCAACAAATGGATATGAAGAGTGCTTTTTCTTAATGGTCCTATTAATGAGTTGGTGTATGTCAAACATCCCCCGGGGTTTCAGGATCCTGATTTCCCCAATCATGTGTACCAACTCCATAAGGCGCTCTATGGCCTTAAACAAGCCCTGCGTGTGTGGTATGAGCACCTTACCGAGTTGTTGCAAGATCGTGGGTTTGAAATTGGGAAAATCGACCCCACTCTTTTTACTAAGAAGGTCAAAGGGGAGTTGTTTGTATGCCAACTATATGTTGATGATATTATCTTTGGTTCTCCTAACAAAGCTTTCAATGAGGAGTTTGCCGCATTCATGACCTCGAAGTTCAAGATGTCCATGATGGGAGAGTTGAAGTTCTTTCTCGGGTTCGAAATCAAACAAAGAAGAGAAGGAACCTTCATCAACCAAGACAAATACACTCAAGACATGCTCAAGAGATTCAAGCTAAGTGATGTAAAGCCGACTTCTACACCAATGCCTACCAAATGCCAACTTGACATTGATCCCAATGGCAAATTGATGGATCAAAAGGTATATCGTTCTATGATTGGCTCCTTGCTTTACCTTTGTGCATCTAGACCGGATATCATGTTGAGTGTGGGAATTTGTGCATGGTTTCAAGCCTCACCTAAGGAAAGCCACTTTGTGGTGGTCAAGCGAATCTTTTGATATTTGGCTCATACCCCAAACTTTGGCTTATGGTACCCTAGAGGAGCAAACTTCAATCTCGTGGGCTTTTTGGATTCGGTTTGGGTGGGAGACAAAGTGGATAGGAAGTCAACTTCCGAAGGATGCCAATTTCTTGGTTGCTCTTTGGTGAGTTGGTCTTCTAAGAAGCAAAGTTGTGTGTATCTCCCCTCCATCGAAGCCGAGTATGTGGCCGCCGGTAGTTGTTGTGCTCAACTTCTATGGATGAGGCAAACTTCAAAGGATTACAGTGTCATTTCTGACAAAGTGCCTCTTTGGTGTGACAATGGAAGTGCCATCAAGATTTCTCTCAACCTGGTGCAACACTTCAAGACGAAGCATATTGATATTCGGTATCACTTCATCCGGGATCACATTAGGCGAGGGGAGATTGAGCTTAACTATGTCAACACTCACGATAACCTTGCAGATATTTTCACGAAGCCTTTGGATGAAGCAAGATTTCGCGAGTTAAGGCATGAGCTAAATATCATCGATTTGAGCAATGTGCCTTGAACCTTTGCACACCCCACCACACTTATCTTGTTGTCTTGTTTAGGTGTAGGCATGGACATAGGGGGAGTGTTGTTCTCTCAATGAACTCTCCCTCCCCCATTATGCATAAATTGATCAACTCTTTCACATTCGCCATCGTTGATGGTACTTGTGCTTCAAAGACGAGTTTTGGTCATGGGCCCAGTGTTAAAATCTTTGCGGTGCCATACCAATTGACTCAAACATAGGTGGCCTCGGCCACTGCCCTCTCTTGAGAGGTGTTTCTTCGAGTAGTTTACTTAGGGCGTTGCTTGTGCTTTGAGTTACTCCAAGTTGCCATTGGTTTATTTGTCTTTCAAACTTGGAGTATCTCTTTCTTGTGCTGTCCTTTTTCTGTCTCCATCCCAAGCCTATCTGTATGCTTCAACCACCCTAGTCCTGCATAAGCCATCTTTTAATTTCTGGGCTGTTCTGTCTCCCTGCCAGCAGTACTACCGCATTGAGGGAGCGGTACTACCATTCCGTCCAGCGGTACTACCGCTCATGCGGTACTACTGAGCCTCCTGCCCGACTGTAGTATCGGGGCGGTACTACCGCTACTCCTAGCGGTACTACCGCTTAGTAGGACGCTGTGGGGGTTTAGTGTTGGGCAGGGGGAGTTCTAACTCCCCATACCCTTTCACTCTCCCTCCCCACGCCTCTATCTCACACAGGCGACGAAGAATTGCCCCGACCGCCGCTCCGGCTGGCCGATTCCTTGCCGTCTTCAACTATTTTGTCTGGTGGAGTCCTTCCCCACCACCTCCTCTCGCCATGGAACCCGGTATTGCCCCCATTCGTTGTTCCTACGATTATATCTTCTGAATCTAGGCTTCTAGGGAAATGCATGTTGGTTTCTTGATTTTTGGCTAAATCGGGGCTTGAGTAGGACGTTGAATGACTGCTAGATAGGAGGATTGAAGTTTTAGTTGAGAATTTTTGAATTTGTGACCTCCGGTTCTACCAGATCTGGGAAGGTCGTACGTCAGTTCCCAGAGCGGTACTACCGCTCCAGAACAGCGGTACTACCGCTCGGACGGTACAACCACCCCAGTTCCGCGGTACTACCGCTTGAGGCCCCAGCTCCAGAATGCTCACCTAAGCCTTCCTTTCTCACTTTTGATTCTCCTTGGCTTATGCATAGTTTGTATTCATGCTTTCCCTTGCGGTTTTGTGTCTCTTTGATAACCCACAAGTATAGGGGATCAATTGTAGCCTCTTTCGATAAGTAAGAGTGTCGAACCCAATGAGGAGCTAAAGGTAGAACAAATATTCCCTCAAGTTCTATCGACCACCGATACAACTCTACGCACACTTGACGTTCGCTTTTGCCGGAAACAAGTATGAAACTAGAAGTACTTTGTAGGTGTTGTTGGATAGGTATGCAAGATAATAAAGCAAGTGAATATAAAGTAGGGGCTGTTTAGATGAAGACACAACTAAATTAGTTTTAGTAAAGAGCTTTTGTCAACAAGAAGGTTATTTGTCCCTAGGCAATCCATAACTAGACCGATAATCATTATTGCAATTTTATTTGAGGGAGAGGCATAAGCTAAGATACTTTCTCTACTTGGATCATATGCACTTATGATTGGAACTCTAGCAAGCATCCGCAACTACTAAAGATTCATTAAGTTAAAACCCAACCATAGCATTAAAGCATCAAGTCCCCTTTATCCCATACGCAAACAACCTACTTACTCGGGTCTGTGCTTCTGTCACTCACGCCACCCACCATAAGCAAATCATAAACATATTGCAAACCCTACAGCGGGAATCCCTCACGCTTGCGCGACACGGAGAGCACCATAGGACAACACCAATAATAAAACATACAACTCAGACCAATCACGATCATCAAATAGCCATTAGGACAAAACAGATCTACTCAAACATCATAGGATAGCCATACATCATTGGGAAATAATATATAGCGTTGAGCACCATGTTTAAGTAGAGATTACAGTGGGTAAGAGAGAGGTTACACCGCTGCATAGAGGGGGGAAGAGTTGGTGATGATGGCGGTGAAGTTGTTGGTGAAGATCACGGTGATGATGATGGCCCCCGGTGGCACTCCGCTGCCACCGGAAGCGAGGGGGAGAGAACCCCCCCTCCTTCTTCCTCTTCCTTGACCTCCTCCATAGATGGAAGAAGGGTTTCCCCTCTGGTCCATGGCCTCCATGGCGTGGGAGGGGCGAGAGCCCCTCCGAGATTGGATCTATCTCTCTGTCTCTCTCTGGTTCTGCGTTCTGTTCTGGCTCTGTTTCACCGTTTTGTATATATATGGAGATCCATAACTCCGATTGGCCTGAAACCTTCACCTGATTTTTTTCCGAATATTAGCTTTCTTGCGGCAAAAGAAGAGCGTCAACCGCCTTACGGTGGGCTCACGAGGGTAGGGGCGCGCCCTAGGGGGGCCCCTGCCTCGTGACCACCTCGGGCACTAGTTCGCGTTGATTTTCCTTCCGAATTTTCCATATTTTTCAAAAATAAGCTCCGTCCATTTTTATCCCATTTGGAATCCGTTTGTTATGGACATTCTGCGAAACCAAAAACATGCAACAGACAGGAACTGGCACTGGGCACTGGATCAATATGTTAGTCCCAAAAATAATATAAAAAGTTGCCAAAAAGTATATGAAAGTTGAATAATATTGGCATGGAACAATCAAAAATTATAGATACAACGGAGACGTATCAGCATCCCCAAGCTTAATTCCTGCTCGTCCTCGAGTAGGTAAATGATAAAAAAGATAATTTTTGATGTGGAATGTTACCTAGCATAATCTTGATCATATGTCTAATCATGGCATGAATATTAAGACACGAGTGATTCAAAGCAATAATCTATCTTTGACATAAAACAATAATACTTCAAGCCTACTAATAAAGCAATCATGTCTTTTCAAATAACATGGCCAAAGAAAGTTATCCCTACAAAATCATATAGTCTGGCTATGCTCCATCTTCACCACACAAAATATTCACATCATGCACAACCCCGATGACAAGCCAAGCAATTGTTTCATACTTTTGACGTTCTTAAACCTTTTCAACTTTCACGCAATACATGAGCGTGAGCCATGGACATAGCACTGTAGGTGGAATAGAATGGTGGTTGTGGGGAAGACAAAAAAAGGAGAAGATAGTCTAACATCAAATAGGCGTATCAACAGGCTATGGAGATGCCCATCAATAGATATCAATGTGAGTGAGTAGGGATTGCCATGCAACGGATGCACTAGAGCTATAAGTGTATGAAAGCTCCAACTGAAACTAAGTGGGTGTGCATCCAACTTGCTTGCTCATGAAGACCTCGGGAATTTGAGGAAGCCCATCATTGGAATATACAAGTCAAGTTCTATAATGAAAATTCCCACTAGTATATGAAAGTGTTAACTCAAGAGACTCTCTATATGAAGAACATGGTGCTACTTTGAAGCACAAGTGTGGTAAACGGATCGTAACATTGCCCCTCTTTTTTTGCGGGCTTCTTTGCCCCCCTTTTTTTATTTAGGCTTCTTTGGCCTCTCCCCCCTTTTTTTGGGCAATGCTCTAATAATGATGATCATCACACTTTTATTTACTTACAACTCAATATTACAACTCGATACTAGAACAAAGATATGACTCTATATGAATGCCTCCGTCGGTGTACCGGGATGTGCAATGATCTAGCGTAGCAATGATATCAAAAAACGGACAAGCCATGAAAACATCATGCTAGCTATCTTACGATCATGCAAAACAATATGACAATAAATGCTCAAGTCATGTATATGATGATGATGGAAGTTGCATGGCAATATATCTCGGAATGGCTATGGAAATGCCATGATAGGTAGGTATGGTGGCTGTTTTGAGGAAGGTATATGGTGGGTTTATGGTACCGGCGAAAGTTGCACGGTACTAGAGAGGCTAGCAATGGTGGAAGGGTGAGAGTGCGTATAATCCATGGACTCAACATTAGTCATAAAGAACTCACATACTTATTGCAATAATCTATTAGTAATCGAAACAAAGTACTACGCGCATGCTCCTAGGGGGATAGATTGGTAGGAAAAGACCATCGCTCGTCCCTGACCGCCACTCATAAGGAAGACAATCAATAAATAAATCATGCTCCGACTTCGTTACATAACGATTCACCATACGTGCATGCTACAGGAATCACAAACCTCAACACAAGTATTTCTACAATCCACAACTACCCACTAGCATGACTCTAATATCACCGCCTTTATATCGCAAAACTATTGCAAGGAATCAAACATATCATATTCAGCGATCTACAAGTTTATGTAGGATTTTATGACTAACCATGTGAATGACCAGTTCCTGTCGTCTCTCTAAATAGATATAAGTGAAGCAAGAGAGTTTAATTCTTTCTACAAAAGATATGCCCGTGCTCTAACAAATATAAGTGAAGCAAAAGAGCATTCTACAAATGGCGGTTGTCTATGTAAAGAGAAACAGGCAATCCAAACTTCAAATGATATAAGTGAAGCACATGAAGCATTCTATAAAGCCATACTCAAAAGATATAAGTGAAGTGCAAAGAGCATTATATAAATCAACCAACGACTATCTCATACCAGCATGGTGCATAAAAGAAAAATGAAAACCTAAATGCAAAAGACGCTCCAAGATTGCACATATCGCATGAACGAAACGAATCCGAAAACATACCGATATTTGTTGAAGAAAGAGGGGATGCCTCCCCAGCATCCCCAAGCTTAGACGCTTGAGTCTCCTTGAATATTTACTTGGGGTGCCTCGGGCATCCCCAAGCTTGAGCTCTTGCCTCTCTTCCTTCTTCTCACATCGAGACCTTCTCAATCATCGAACACTTCATCCACACAAAACTTCAACAGAAAACTCGGTAAGATCCGTTAGTATAATAAAGCAAATCACTACTCTAAGTACTGTTGCAAACCAATTCATATTTTTTTTGCATTGTGTCTACTGTAATATAACTTTTTCATGGCTTAATCCACTGATATAAATTGATAGTTTCATCAAAACAAGCAAACTATGCATCAAAAACAGAATCTGTCTAAAACAGAACAGTCTGTAGCAATCTGAACATTCACCATACTTCTGATACTTGAAAAATTCTACCAAAATTAGAAAAAATAAACAATTTGTATAGGAAGACAGTGCAAAAAGAATCAGAACCATTTGACGTTCCAGCTAAAAATGTAAAATCACGCACTACAGCCAAAGTTTCTGTCCTGCACCGTACAAACCATCAAGCAAATGTAAACATCCTAAAGGCAAACCTTGGCACATTATTTTTATAATACAATGGAATTGTACAAGGGGATAATTATTTTTGTTGAAAGTTTCTGTAATCAAGATTCACAAAGTTGCCGTGAGCATGAACAAAGTTCAAGGAGCTCTCCCACTTCAACAATGCTTGTCTTTCTCACTTTCACTTTCCTTTTTGAAAAAGTTTTGGGTTCCCCTCTTTATTTTTGTTGTTTTTAAACTATATGAAAGCACTCAACAGAAATAAATGACTCTCTAAAACTTCCGGGTTGTCTCCCTGGCAGCGCTTTCTTTAAAGCCATTAAGCTAGGCATATAGTGCTCAAGTAATGAATCCACCCGGATCCCAAGGTATATCAAAGCCAATTTTAATTAACAATGATTTGTAATTTAGTAGTGAGCACAAAGTAACATATATCATGTAATGACGAAGTCTAACTCTCTTCTTATGCATCGGCATGTCATAAAAGAACAATTCATGCACACAAAGTAAAGGCCAATGCATAGTATAAACAGTTTCTTGCAATTTTATCATGTGGAAACATAGAGAGGTGGAGATATAGTTCCTCTCTCATAATAATTGCAAGTAGGAGCAGCAAGCACATGCATATTATATCTATCAAAATCATCATGTGTAACGGTAAAAGGCAACCCATCAATATAATCCTTAATAAGTGCAAACTTCTCCGATATAGTGTAGTCGGGAGAATTCAAAAAGATAATAGGACTATCATGTGTGGGTGCAATAGCAACAATTTCATGTTTAACATAAGGAACTATAGCAAGTTCATCTCCATAAGCATAATTCATATTGGCATCTTGGCCACAAGCATAGCAAGCATCATCAAAAAGGGATATTTCAAGAGAATCAACGGGATCATAACAATCATCATAGCAATCATCATTCGGTAAGCACGAAGGGAAATTAAACAATGTATGAGTTGAAGAGTTACTCTCATTAGAAGGTGGGCACGGGTAGCTAATCCGCTCTTCCTCCTTTTGTTCTTCGCTCTCCTCATCATCTTTTTCATCCAATGAGCTCACAGTTTCATCAATTTCTTCTTCCATAGACTCCTGCAAAATATTAGTCTCTTCTTGGACAGCGGAGTAGTACTCAATATATGGTTCAACATAGGCATTAGAAGCATAATTATCATAGCAATATTTAAATATGGCAAAATTTTCAGATTTGTGAAGAGTAGCATCATACTTTTCAATCAAAGAAGCAATTTCAAAAGCACCCTTAAAAGCAACAAATTCTTCAATTTGTTGAACATCATAGTAATTATAAACACCCTTAGCATATGAAGATAAGATTCCATTATCAATAAACTCAAATTGATAGGGAAGGTGTTTCTTAGGGGTTTCAGAACAACAAGTAAAATCATATATTTCACATAAATTCCAAGCATAGCATTGCAAACGTTGAATTTGACCCCATAATAGTTTCCCTTTTTCAGATATATGGGGTCGCACATAATAAGCATGTTTATCTAAAGATTTGCCCTCAACTAAGCTAGTTGGGGTTTCGGCATGAGCACAAAGGGATCGAAGATGATCCAAGTAATAAGCTTCAGCAGTGTGATAGATTTTGAGTGGTCCTTCAACCATTGGTTCAGTAGGTACAACTAATTTTTTTTGGTATTTTGCGTTTCCTACCCATAACTAAAGATAGAAAACAACTAAGAACAATAAATAAAAATTACTTAGTGATAAAGCAAACAAGCACACACGAGAATATTCACCCCACGCTATTGCTCCCCGGCAACAGCGCCAGAAAAAGGTCTTGATAACCCACAAGTATAGGGGATCAATTGTAGCCTCTTTCGATAAGTAAGAGTGTCGAACCCAATGAGGAGCTAAAGGTAGAACAAATATTCCCTCAAGTTCTATCGACCACCGATACAACTCTACGCACACTTGACGTTCACTTTACCGGAAACAAGTATGAAACTAGAAGTACTTTGTAGGTGTTGTTGGCTAGGTATGCAAGATAATAAAGAGCAAGTGAATATAAAGTAGGGGCTGTTTAGATGAAGACACAACTAAATTAGTTTTAGTAAAGAGCTTTTGTCAACAAGAAGGTTATTTGTCCCTAGGCAATCGATAACTAGATCGGTAATCATTATTGCAATTTTATTTGAGGGAGAGGCATAAGCTAACATACTTTCTCTACTTGGATCATATGCACTTATGATTGGAACTCTAGCAAGCATCCGCAACTACTAAAGATTCATTAAGGTAAAACCCAACCATAGCATTAAAGTATCAAGTCCCCTTTATCCCATACGCAAACAACCTACTTACTCGGGTCTGTGCTTCTGTCACTCACGCCACCCACCATAAGCAAATCATAAACATATTGCAAACCCTACAGCGGGAATCCCTCACGCTTGCGCGACACAGAGAGCACCATAGGATAGC
Organism: Triticum aestivum; assembly: GCF_018294505.1. Lineage (NCBI taxonomy): Eukaryota > Viridiplantae > Streptophyta > Magnoliopsida > Poales > Poaceae > Triticum > Triticum aestivum. The sequence continues at coordinate 656,864,726 of NC_057800.1, read as the reverse complement.
ACCAATAATAAAACATACAACTCAAACCAATCACGATCATCAAATAGCCATTAGGACAAAACAGATCTACTCAAACATCATAGGATAGCCATACATCATTGGGAAATAATATATAGCGTTGAGCACCATGTTTAAGTAGAGATTACAGCGGGTTAGAGAGAGGTTGCGCCGCTGCATAGAGGGGGGAAGAGTTGGTGATGATGGCGGTGAAGTTGTTGGTGAAGATCGCGGTGATGATGATGGCCCCCGGTGGCACTCCGGTGCCACCGGAAGCGAGGGGGAGAGAGCCCCCTCCTTCTTCTTCTTCCTTGACCTCCTCTCTAGATGTGAGAAGGGTTTCCCCTCTGGTCCATGGCCTCCATGGCGTGGGAGGGGCGAGAGCCCCTCCGAGATTGGATCTATCTCTCTGTCTCTCTCTGGTTCTACGTTCTGTTCTGGCTCTGTTTCACCGTTTCGTATATATATGGAGATCCGTAACTCCGATTGGCCTAAAACCTTCGCCATGATTTTTTTCCGAATATTAGATTTCTTGCGGCAAAAGAAGAGCGTCAACCGCCTTACGGTGGGATCACGAGGGTAGGGGGCGCTCACTAGGGGGGGCCCTGCCTTGTGACCACCTCGGGCACTGGTTCACGTTGATTTTCCTTCCGAATTTTCCATATTTTCCAAAAATAAGCTCCGTCCGTTTTTATCCCGTTTGGACTCTGTTTGATATGGATATTCTGCGAAACCAAAAACATGCAACAGACAGGAACTGGTACTGGGCACTGGATCAATATGTTAGTCCCAAAAATAATATAAAAAGTTGCCAAAAAGTATATGAAAGTTGAATAATATTGGCATGGAACAATCAAAAATTATAGATACGAAGGAGACGTATCACTCTTGAGGTGGTAGTAGCTCCAAGGTTTGTCGCAAGAATGTGGATCCCCCATCCAAGCGTGGGCGCACCCACTTTGCCAAAGTTGTGTATTCAGAAGATGAAGCGAAGGTTGCCCCCACACCGCTTCCTGCTCATCGTCAGTCTGCCAGGAATAAGGGCAAATCCAATGTCAAGACAGCTGCTCGCAAGAAGAAGGAACCTGTCAAGACAACTGCTGAGTTGAAGCAAAATGAGTATTGGCAATACCGTGAGCAAAATCCCTACCTCCTTCCTCAGGATCCCTCTCTTGTTGGCACACTATTCTAGACCAAGGACCAATCTCTTGTGTACTATGAACGACTGAAGGGAAGGAAGAACATGTTTGTGAAGACCAAGTCAATCAACATGGCACACATGGAGAAGTACCATGCATATTTTGGAGAAGCTCGTGACCTCTATGAACAGCTCAACATTGTACCCCTCATGACTTTCAACTATGATTTCGATGCAGAGTTGGTAGCACAGTTCTTTGCAACCGTATGGTATGACAAAAAACATCGAGCGTACCTTGATCTGGATGACCAGTGGTAGGCAGTTGCGCACCACTTGGGGTGCATTTATGGAGCTTTTGGGATATCCTGGCGAGGGGCTGAGGAAGCCCCTTGGCCTTCGTCCTCACCATGAAGGGGGCCTACTCACAAGGATAAGTTGCGTCCTCATATGATCATCACCAAGACAGAGAAAGGTGTCAAGGAGGAGCTGAAGCCTTTCTTTGACATTATGCATGGCATTTTCCGGCACACTCTCTTTCCTCGGATTGGCAACTTGGACATGGTGCATGGGCACCTTGTGGATATGTTACTGTTATGTCACTCTGAGAAGGGCACGGATGCCGTCTTGGATGTCTCTCATGTCATGTGGAAGGAGCTAGTTAATGCTACTTATGGAGATCATTGCCCGGATTATGCTCCCTTCATCTTCAAGTTGATTCAGACTACCTGGAGCTCCACTTTCCCTGATGAGCCTCTTGAGACCGGACCCTTGACTTCTCATGACGCCCTCAACTTGCGTCAGAAGGAGCTTTGGGCCTCCACTACTCGTCCTAAGGTGTCAGAAGGAGCTATAGCCCATACTACCGCCGCCACTACAGTTTGCGGGATTTTCCTCTATGCAAGCTTCTGTTCCCACTTTGGGCTAAGTGGTAGTAGAGTGGCACTAGGACAGTAGTACCGCTTCGCATGGTACTACCGCCCTGGCACCTCTACTACTGCTGCCTCTCCAGGTCTAAAATCCCTAAGCGGCAGTACTGCTACGGGCAACGGTAGTACCGCTTCGGTGGCACTACCGTAGGTACATCCAGTGTATTCTAGGCATGTGCAGGGTAGTCCCGCCTAAGCGGTAGTACCGCTCCAAGGAGCGGCAGTACCGCTTAGCTGCGGGCACAAGGCAGAAAACGATTGGATTTTCGTCTCTATATAAAGGGGGGGGGGTCTTCTTCTTCCTAAGGTTGACCTCTTCTTCCAAGCTCCATTGCCATTCAAAAGCTCATTCTTTCCCGATCTCTCTCCCTAGCCAATCAAACTTGTTGATTTTCTAGGGATTGGTTGAGAAGGCCCCGATCTACACTTTCACCAAGAGAAATTTGATTCCCCCCACTAATTCCTTGAGGGATCTTGTTACTTTTGGGCGTTTGAGCACCCTAGACGGTTGAGGTCACCGTGGAGCCATATTCCATTATGGTGAAGCTTCGTGGTGTCGTTGGGAGCCTCCAATTAAGTTGTGGAGATAGCCCCAACCTTGTTTGTAAAGGTTCGGTCGCCGCCTTCAAGGGCACCCACTACAAAAAATGACACATCTGTGACATTTTGGGCCGAAAGAATTTTTTCTGTCATGCTTATGACACTTCTATGATGATAATTTTGACAAAACCCGGTATCATCATAGATGTGGTCGGCTCCTACTTCTATGACAAAAAATCATGACAGAAAATGGGCTTTTCATCCTGGGCGGGCCGGAGACGCAGCTGCATGACATTCTTTGGGCCGTCCATGACAGAGAAAACTGTGGTAGAAGCGAGGGCGAGGTAAATATCAGGGAGTTCCCGGTTATGGTGGGTGGTCGGGGCCGAGCGATGCACGTTTCTCTCGTACATGTACACGCATGGGTGTGAGGCGTTGGGCTCGAACTGAACCCGAGCGAGGCGTTCGCCTACTGAACCCGAGCGATTGCACTGCATGCTACGCGTTACTGAACCCGAGCGATTGCACTGCATGCTACACTTTACTGAACCCGAGCGATCGATCAATCTGGCTGTAACTGAACCCGATCGAGTGATTCCTTTGCTACTGCTGCTAACTGAAGCGATCGAACCTGCTGCCTCTTGATGAACAGTGAGCATTGTTGGGGGTTGGATGAACAATTCTGGGTGGGGGTTGGATGAACAGGACCCTGTGGTAGTAGAGGCCATTGCCGCTGGATGAACAGGACCCCGATCGAGCCGGTTGGGGCTGGATGAACATGATCCCATGGGGTCTGGTTGAACAGTAGACGGTGGAGGGCTGGATGAATAGTAGCCCATGGGGGGTGGTTGAATAGGACCCCGTGGAGAGGGCTGGTTGAACAGTAGTCGGTGGAGGAGCGGTGGAGGCTGGATGAACAGGAGCCCATGGATGAACAGTAGCTGATGGAGGCAGGAGGGAGATGTTGTGGATGAACAGTCGCAGGTAGAGGCTGGAGGAGGTCGACGGTGGATGAACAGTAGCTCGTGGAGGCAGTAGACGGTGGATGAACAATAGCTTGTGGAGTCCCATCTTGCAGTACGCCACACCCCTCCCGATGAATAGGACCCCGTTTCGACCGTAGGCGCTCCAACACAAGTCCGTTTCCTCCGTTTTGCAGTACGCCACACCCATTCCGATCAACAGGACCCCATTTCAACCATAGGAGGTCCTAGAGAAGTCCGTTTCCTTAGTTTTGCGGTACGCCACACCCCTCCCGGTGAACAGGATCCCGTTTCAACCGTAGGCGGTCGAACACAAGGCCGTTTCCTCCGTTTTGTGGTACGCCAGGCCTCGTTTCGGCTGTTCCGTCCAAACCGGTTGGCTCCTGATGAATATGACACATTCCGTTGCCTCCCGATGAACACGACGACGCAGTTTCTCCATTCCGACCCAGCCGATTGGCTCTGGTGATGAACATGATGCACAAGCCCTGGCCGTACGTATACGCGAGTAGGTGTTCGAGACCCCGCCCGTATATACATATGTGGCCGGATTTACTTTCTTGCACCCTGGCTATACGTACATGTACATACTACGTCCACGCATCTACTACGACACGTGACCTTCCTTACTCGGCAAGGTTCATCGCTGCAGCCTGCAGACAGACCGATCGACCAGTATGTACGTACATGTCCGCGACCAGAATGACAACACTACGTACGCTTCGACCAGGTGGGCCCCGACTGTCAGGGAGGATAAGGAGGCACTTCCTTGCGTGCGAAGATATAGCTGGTGGGTCCCAACTGTCAGGGGGAGAATCATTTTTTTGCCCGTAATATGGACGCACTTCCTTGCGTGCAAAGATGTAGCTGATGGGTCCCAGCAATCAGGGGGGAAACATTTTTTTTCATGAAATACGGTGGCTCGTCTGATGGGTCCCTGCTGTCAGGTGGAGGAATCATTATTTTGCGTGTAATAAGGTTGCACTTCCTTGCTGCGGCCGTGGACCCAGCTGTCAGCCTCTCCATGTACAGTACTCTTCCGATGGAAGTCGTTCCTTGACCACACTGACCACACCGCGCCAAGAGCACCAAGGCGATGGACGACGGCGAGGCCTAGGAAGGGGATGACACGGAGCCGGGGAAGACGCCGTAGTGGATGCCCACGCGGAGAGGAGTATGATGGTTCACTGGTTTGGCTGCGGTGTGAGGCTGCCATCGTCGCAGAATAAGAAGGGGTGTGGGTGAGTAGAGGGATGGCCTAACCAGCGGTGGGAGTAGTAGGGGCGTGAGGCCTCCGCAGTAGCACGACCGGCCATGGGAGGCAGAAGAAGGTGGCACGACCGGCGCTGGTTTGGGTGGCTGGAGCAAGAAGACCAGAGGTTGAAGAAGCACTACGGTCGTTGGATGGACATCGTATGGTCACTTGAGCTAGAATCGTTCCTATTGACAAAGTTGACAAAGCCCTCCGTTCGCGTCAACTTAGTAGGCCCACAAGCCAGCCTCCCACTATGGTGGCTCCCAGCTAGTAGGGGGAGTATTCAATTTTTTTGTGCGTAATAAGGAGGCACTTCCTTGCCTGCGAAGATATAGCCGGTGGATCCAAGCTGTCAGCAGGGGAACATTTTTTTGTGAAATATAGAGGACCTTCTAGTGGGTCTCAGCTGTCAGGTGGAGGAATCATTATTTTGTGCGTAATAAGGAGGCATTTCCTCGTGTGCGGCCATGGACCCACCTGTCAGCCACTCCTCGTACAGTCCACTTCCGATGGATGTCGTTCATTGACCACGTTGACCATGCCGCACCGAGAGCACCAGGGTAGTGGATGACAGCGAGGCCTAGGAATGGAATGACACGGAGCCGGGGAAGACTCGGCAGTGGTCGCCCATGCGGTGGGAAGTACGAGTGTTTACTGGTTCGGTTGCCATCGCCGAAAAATAACAGGAGGTGTGGGTGATTAGAGGAATGACCTGGCCAATGATGGAGTAGGGTGGGGTGGTGCGGCCTGTGCGGCAGGACAACCGGACATGGAAGGCGGGAGCAGGCAGTCCCACCGACGCTGGTTTGGGCGGCTGGAGCCAGAAGATCAGATATTGAAGAAGCAACACGGCCATTGAATTAACATCCAACGGTCACTACTGCTTGGATCGTTTGTGGACGAAGTCGACAAAGCCTTTCGTACACGTCAACCTAGTAGACCCACAAGTCAGCCTCCAAATCTATCCCAAACAGCTTACAGCCCGAAATTTCTAGCCAGATTCCAATTAATTTAAAAACTAAACATACCTTAATTTAAATCCAATGAAATTTTACCCGCACAAAAACAATGAAATTTAAAATATCAAAATCCGAAAGAAAAAAGTATTTTGGAACTAATTGCCTGTTTGCTGTATTTTTTCATTTTACAGCCCATTTCTTATTATTTATAGCCCATTTTCTGGGCAAGCCCGAATGCATCCCTCCTCGTCTTGAAATATTTTCGGCCTAGCACGACATAGAAAAGTAAGTAGTCCTACGTTGGTTATTCTGCAAAAGACAAAATAGCTGGGCTAGCCATTTTCAGAAAGGAAAAAAAACAAACTAGGCTGGTCATGTGGTAAACATATGAAATAAAAGCCTGGGCTAGACGGGCCATAGCTCCCGCACAACCCAGTTGATACCCTTCTCCGTCCCAAAAAAACTGCGCGCTGCTGGCTCCCTACTGTCATCCTCACCATGTACAGTCATCTCCTTATTCCTCTCGGTTGTTGACCATGCTGACAACACCGGAGGGCGGCGCCGCGGTGAGCAAACCAAGGTGGAGGATGATGGTGAGGCCTCGGACGGAAACAAACAGGAGCCGGGGAAGATGCACAGAGTTCTAGGGTGCGATGTGGCCATGATGCATGCGCGGTAGCACAGCCAGCCGTGGGAGGCAGGAGAAGGCGGTTCAACTGGCGCTGGTTTGGTTTTGGCAGCTGGAGGAAGAAGAGACTGAAGAAACACGACAGACATTGAATGTCAATCCAACGGTCAAGGTTGGCATAGTCATTTGTTGACTAAGCCGACACCAAGTAGCATACTTTTTATATATAGGAAGAAAATAAAAACTGGGTTCGTTCACCTGATAACATTCCCGAAACTACGGTCGTTCGATCTTGCATCGCAACTAAAATTGCGAGGAAAATGCGTTGTCTGCCGTCCTCCTCCCAGGGAACGTTCGCCACATAAGTGACTAGCACCCTTGGTTTTAAACGAGAGGTCTTGGGTTCGAGTCCCAGGAACTCTCAATTTTGTCCTCCTTCATTGCTCGCAAAAAAGAAAGAAAATCAAAGACTTGAGAAGGCGTATAGAACAAGCTAGTGTACCAGTAAATAGACGTTGCTGAGTTTTAGAAAAAAGAGAGACGTGCTCCTGAGCTGGTTCGAATCCAAACCTAGACTATGACTATATATGGTGCTATGCTACTCTGCAAGTAATGAAACTGACATATCCAACATTCGCTTCTCCTCTTCTCTACTTACTCTGCCTAACATTAGAAGCTCTGGCCGCAGCAACCATGTCCGCTGGCTGCTCGTCCACCTGTTCTTCAGCAGGAACAACCAGATATGTGCCAAGTTGCCACCAGTACCATCGCCTGTGGGTCTCATCACACCCCCGCCGGCACACGCACCGCAGCCGGTTGCTCATCGCAACCCGCTGCCGTTGGTGTGGTGCCACTGCTCCAAATCACACAGAGTCAATCGTTGCGTCTCAACCACAATCCTCAACCCTGGCCAAGTCTTCTAAAAATGCCTGAATCATGGGGTAATAATATGTTTAAGTGTTGTTCTGTTGCTTTGAGTTGCTGATTTTTTTAATAGTTTGGTTGATGATCTTCCAATTTGATTCGTGCAAAAAAGGGAATATTCATTTGATTTTTATTTCTGGGAAGTTGCTGATGTGGGGGAATGCAACTACACTGATTATTTGGTTAGCCGAGGAATCCCAATACCAGCAGGTTGGGGTGTTGGACAAGTAACTGAAGGAACGGTAGAAGAGGAAGATGCATAGCGGAGGGTTAAAGATGGAGTTCCTATGATCATGGCCAAGCAACAGCTGCTGAACGACCTTGACAACAATGAGGAGATGAAAGAGCTTGTGAAGATAATGGGCAAAATCGATGTGCTTTGTAGGATGATTGTCTCTTTATTTGCAGTGTATGTAGCACTCATGATGTATTCAGTGGCTATGACATGAGCACTTTGCTGAAACTAGTAATGAATGAAACATGTTTAACAGGCTGGGCGTAGTGTTGTGAACATCTAATGATTTCTATTAATGGAAATCGGGGGTATCCCATTTTGCTCATAAATAAATAAATAGAAGAGGCCCTTTTGCTAATTAATAAATAAATTAGCAGAGGCCTTGTCGGGTCAGCTTTGTTCCCATTCGAAGACGTCGAGCAAATTACAGTCCAACATTAAACTATGTCATCAAATTCAAGTTTCACAGCCAAATATGAGTACAACTAAACAACAATGTCATCATGTTTTAGTCATCATACAATCACCAAACACAAATCAACATACATAATAAGTGATGTTCTCATGGCAAAATACTAAACAACAAGTTCATCAGGTTTTAGTTGTCATAGAAAACACAATTTCACATATTAGATAAAAAACGTCTTCTGACAGGCAAATACGACAAAAGCAATATAATCATCATCTGCAGCAGCAGCGTCAACATCTTCGCCATGTGTATCAGTCTGGATCGTAATTCCTCACAGTGTCATCTTCTTCTTCATCCTCAATGTCCTCGAACATTGGCTTCTTATTGATCAACTCTTGTATGTCCACAGCCCGGCAGGCAATATTTTCGCCAACGTCATTGATGTGATGGTTATCAAAGATATTAGAAACATCTATGGAATCTGTACATCAGGAGCAGTGTAAACATCATCTTGTTGTGCAACTTCATTAAACGAATTCCTCTGTTCAAACCTTTGCAATACTCTCCAGTCATTGCTACATGCAAATGTGTCTTCCAACAAAAATATCTGTGTTGCTTGATTTGCCAAAATAAAAGGCTCGTTGGTCTTGTACGCCACCTTGATATTGATGGATTTGAAATAATCATCAGCTATGGGTTTTGCGATCTTGGAAAACAGGTTATACCAATGACAGCACAACAGAACCACACACCAATGAACCTTGAAACTGGAGATATACTGCAACTGAACAATGTCTGTTATTTTAGCATACATTTCAGTTGTCACTTCGCTGTACTTATCCGTGCTCATGATGGCACTATTTTGTGTCTTCCTGCCTTCGTCGTGTGCAAGGGTGTTGTAGCGTATAATCCTTTTTATCAAGAGGACATAATGCGCTTACGATCTTTAGATCATGTTGCTTTTAACGAAAACCTTAGAAAGAAGGTTCTTATCGATGTTCTTGTTGATAGGATTTCTGAACTTAATGATAAGTTTGCCATCCAAAATAATGGGTTGGGTTTTTCCCTTGAACAAAGGCTCATGACTTTTGCCAAAAGAATGCTTATAATGATGAATTGGTTGTGCAATATGAGGGGCCAAAGGAGGAACCAATACCTCCCGAGCTTGATCTTGGGGACTTTTGTCCCATTAAATTTAGCCCTTTTGATTACTTTTTATTGCCACAAAGAAAGCTTGCTTCTGAACGTAGGGAGTATGAGATGAGTTTTCGTGCTTTACCTTATCACTATCATAGCAATACCTAGATCTATTCTTGCTTTTATGCCTAGCTAGGGGCGTTAAACGATAGCGCTTGTTGGGAGGCACCCAATTTTATTTTTTGTTTCTGTTTAGTAATAAATAATTCATCTAGCCTCTGTTTATATGTGGTTTTATGCATTTAATTAGTGTTTGTGCCAAGTAGAACCTTTGGGAAGACTTGGGGGAGCTTTTGCGATCTTGCTGTAAAAAAATAGAAACTTTAGCACCCACGAGATTTGCTACCATTTTTACTGGAGAGTGCGGTTAGGTTGATTCTTTTTGAAGATGATTAATAGAAAAATTCCTCACGTCCACCAATTTATTTAAGAATTTGTGGGGTTACAGAAGTATTCGAAACCTACAGATTACTACAGACTGTTCTATTTTTGGCAGATTCTATTTTTCGTGTGTTCTTTGCTTATTTTGATGAATATATGGCTAGTATCGGAGTGTATGAACCATAGAGAAGTTGGAATGCAGTAGGTTTAACACTAATATAAATAAAGAATGAGCTCATTACAGTACCTTAAGTGGTGGTTTGTTTTCTTATACTAACGGAGCTCATGAGATTTTCTGTTGAGTTTTGTGTTGTGAAGTTTTCAAGTTTTGGGTAAAGATTTGATGGATTATGGAATAAGGAGTGGCAAGAGCCTAAGCTTGGGGGTGCCCAAGGCACCCCAAGGTAATTCAAGGACAACCAAAATCCTAAGCTTGGGGATGCCCCGGAAGGCATCCCCTCTTTCGTCTTCGTCCATCGGTAACTTTACTTGAGGCTTTGTTTTTATTGATCACATGATATGTGTTTTGCTTGGAGCGTATTGTATCATTTGAGTCTTTGACTTTTAGTTTACCACAATCATCCTTGATGTACACACCTTTTGGGAGAGACACACATGAATAGAAATTTATTAGAATACTCTATGTGCTTCACTTGTACCTTTTGAGCTAGATAATTTTGCTAGTGCTTCGCTTATATCTTTTAGAGCATAGTGGTGGTTTTATTTTATAGAAATTATTGATATCTCATGCTTCACTTATATTGTTTTGAGAGTCCTTTAGAACAGCATGGTAATTTACTTTGTCTATAAAATTGGAACTAATATGATAGGCATCCAAGATCGGTATAATAAAAACTTGCATAAAAAGTGCGTTGAATACTATGAGAAGTTGGATGCTTGATAATTGTTTTGAGATATAAAGATAGTAATATTAGAGTTCTTCTTGTTGAGTAGTTGTGAATTTGAGAAATACTTGTGTTGAAGATTGCAAGTCCCGTAGCATGCACGTATGGTAACCTTGTGTAACAAATTTGAAACATGAGGTGTTCTTTGATTGTCTTCCTTATGAGTGGCGGTCAGGAACGAGCGATGGTCTTTTCCTACCAATATATCCCCCTAGGAGCATGCGCGTAATTCTTGGTTGTTGATGACTTGTAGATTTTTGCAATAAGTATGTGAGTTCTTTATGACTAATGTTGAGTCCATGGATTATACGCACTCTCACCTTTCCATCATTGCTAGCCTCTTCGGTACCGTGCATTGCCCTTTCTCACCTTGAGAGTTGGTGCAAACTTTGCCAGTGCATCCAAACCCCGTGATATGATATGCTCTATCACACATAAACCTCCTTATATCTTCCTCAAAATAGCCACCATACCTACCTATTATGATATTTCCATAGCCATTCTGAGATATATTGCCATGCAACTTTCCACCGTCTCATTTATGTCACGCTTCATCATTGTCATATTGCTTTGCATGATCATGTAGTTGACATCGTATCTGTGGCAAAGCCACCATGCATAATTTATCATACATGTCACTCTTGATTCATTGCCCTTCCCGGTACACCGCCGGAGGCATTCATATAGAGTCATATTTTGTTCTAGTATCGAGTTGTAATCATTGAGTTGTAAATAAATATAAGTGTGATGATCATCATTAATAGAGCATTGTTCCAAATAAAAAAGGGAAAGGCCAAAAAAAGAAAGGCCCAAAAAAAGAAAAAAAGAAATAAAGAAATAAAAAGGGACTATGCTACTATCCTTTTTCCACACTTGTGCTTCAAAGTAGCACCATGATCTTTATGATAGAGAGTCTCTTGCTTTGTCACTTTCATATACTAGTGGGAATTTTTCATTATAGAACTTGGCTTGTATATTCCAACAATGGGCTTCCTCAAATGCCCTAGGTCAAGTTTGAGATCACTAAAGTATGAAACAATTGCTTGGCTTGTCATCGGGGTTGTGCATGATGAGAGCATTCTTGTGTGACGAAAATGGAGCTTGACCAAACTATATGATTTTGTAGGGATGAACTTTCTTTGGCCATGTTATTTTGAGAAGATATGATTGCTTAGTTAGTATGCTTGAAGTATTATTATATTTATGTCAATATTAAACTTTTGTCTTGAATATTTCGGATATGAATATTCATGCCACAATAAAGAAAATTACATTGAGAATTATGCTAGATAGCATTCCACATCAAAAATTCTGATTTTATCATTTACCTACACGAGGACGAGCAGGAATTAAGCTTGGGGATGCTTGATACGTCTCCAACGTATCTATAATTTTGATTGTTCTATGCTATTATATTATCTGTTTTGGATGTTTAATGGGCTTTATTATACACTTTTATATTATTTTTGGGACTAACCTACTAACCCAAGGCCCAGTGCAAATTGCTATTTCTTGCCTATTTCAGTGTTTCACAGAAAAGGAATATCAAACGGAATCCAAACAGAATGAAACCTTCGGGAGAGTTATTTTTGGAACAAACGTGATCTAGGGGACTTGGAGCAGACGTCAAGAATGAAGTGAGGGAGCCACGAGGCAGGGAGGCGCACCTGCCCCCTGGGCGCGCCCCCCACCCTCGTGGGCCCCTCGCAGCTCCACCGACCTACTTCTTCCTCCTATATATATATATATATATATATATATATATATATCCATATACCCCTAAAACATCCAGGAGCACCACGAAACCCTATTTCCACCGCCACAACCTTCTGTACCCAAGAGATCCCATCTTGGGGCCTTTTCCGGAGCTCCGCCGGAGGGGGAATCGATCATGGAGGGCTTCTACATCAACACCATAGCCTCTCCGATGATGTGTGAGTAGTTTACCACAGACCTTCGGGTCCATAGTTATTAGCTCGATGGCTTCTTCTCTCTCTTTGGATCTCAATACAAAGTTCTCTTTGATCTTCTTGGAGATCTATTCGATGTAATTCTTTTTGCGGTGTGTTTGTCGAGATCCGATGAATTCTGGGTTTATGATCAAGTTTATCTATGAACAATATTTGATTCTTCTCTGAAATCTTTTATGTATGATTTGTTATCTTTGCAAGTCTCTTCGAATTATCAGTTTGGTTTGGCCTACTAGATTGATCTTTCTTGCAATGGGAGAAGGGCTTGGCTTTGGGTTCAATCTTGCGGTGTCCTTTCCCAGTGACAGTAGGGGCAGCAAGGCACGTATTGTATTGTTGCCATCGAGGATAAAAAGATCGGGTTTATATCATATTGCTTGATTTTATCCCTCTACATCATGTCATCTTGCCTAATGCATTACTCTGTTCTTATGAACTTCATACTCTAGATGCATGCTGGATAGTGGTCGATGTGTGGAGTAATAGTAGTAGATGCAGAATCATTTCGGTCTACTTGTCGCGGATGTGATGCCTATATAAATGATCATGCCTAGATATTCTCATAGTTATGCACTTTTCTATCAATTGCTTGACAATAATTTGTTCACCCACCGTAATACTTATGCTATCTGGAGAGAAGCCACTAGTGAAATCTATGGCCCCCGGGTCTATCTTTTATCATATAAGTTTCCAATCTATTCATATTTTGCAATCTTTACTTTCAATCTTTATCATAAAAAAATACTAAAAATATTGATCTTACTATCTCTATGAGATCTCACTCTCGTAAGTGACCGTGAAGGGATTGACAACCCCTTTATTGCGTTGGTTGCGAGGTTCTTATTTGTTTGTGTAGGTACGAGGGATTTGCGTGTAGTCTCCTACTGGATTGATACCTTTGTTCTCAAAAAATGAGGGAAATACTTACGCTACTTTGCTGCATCACCCTTTCCTCTTCAAGGGAAAATCAATGCAGTTCTCAAGAGGTAGCAACCTATGAAATGGAACCCTCGGGTCTAGCTCTGTTCCTAACATAGCCCTTGAAAGTGCCTAGCCGCCTTTAAATAGGGTACATCCAGCCATATTGTACTGAACCTCTAAGTAGTGCCTCATCAGGTAGATGAACAGCTAAATGCACCATCACATCAAAGAAGGCTGGAGGATATATCTTCTTAAGGTCGCATAGGGTAGTTGGTATCTTCTCTCTAAGACGCTCCAAAGCATCTATCCTGATATTTCTACTACAAAGTTCCATGAAGAATTGTCCCAAATCTGCAACTTCTCTGTATAAGCAGGGTGGCCCAATCCTCTAAGGATAACATGTAAAACCCTTTGAAGTAGGACGTGGCAGTCATGAGTTTTCAACCCTTGTACCTGATTTCCATTTGCACCGACTCTCCTTTCAGGGTTGGAAGCAAATCCATGTGGGAATCTCACACGTGACAGGACCTCGCATAATACTTTTCTTTTTACCTTGTCCAAAACGTACACAACTGGTGCCATATCCCGTGGTTTACCTTCATCTTGCACCTACAAATCATGTCTGATACCCAAGTGTGTTAAATCAATCCTAGACTTTAAGGTATATTTCTTCTTGCCTTCAATATTAAGAAGTGTGTCGTTCGCCCTGACATATTGCCCAAAGCCAGATAATCATGGATGCACCAAATTATAACCGCACGTAGAAACAAATCAGTTGGTGGGCTGCTATATAGGTCTCGAGTGAGAACATCCCTCCATAGCTGTTAAAGTTCCTCCACAAGAGGTTCCATGAATAAATCAAAATCCTTTCTAGGACTTTTTGGACCTGGGATGAGCAAGGACATCATGTAGTTTGGTTCTTTGGTGCAGACATTTGGAGGCATGTTGTAAGGGATAACAAGCACTAACCACATGCTATATGTGGCGCTCTGGTGGCCAAATGGGTTAATTCCATCTGAAGCTAAGCCAAGTCTAATGTTTCTCGGGTTAGTAGCAAACTTTTTGTGTTTTTGATCGAAGCTTTTCCAGTCACTACCATGATATGGATGGCTCATTACATTCTGATCTCTGTACTCTTGGTCCCTAGAATGCCACAGTACATCCTCTCTTGTTTCAGCATCATGAAACAACCTCTGCAATGTTGGTATAATTGGAAAATGTCTCAGAACATTATGAGGAATCATATTCACAGCATCGCTATCTTTCCATCTTGATGATTTGCATTTTGGGCATTCACTTAAGTTGGTATAATCCTTCCGGAACTGAACACAATTATTCTTACAAACATGGATCATATCATATCCAATTCCAACTGCACGAAGGAAATTCTTCATTTTACTATAGGTGTGGGGCAGCTCAGACGCATTTGGGAAAGATTTGCGGAAAGCAGCCAACATCGCATCAAATGATTTGTTGGTCATCCGCTCAGATGTCTTCACCTGAAGAAAGGTGACCATACGTGAGAATACGAACAACTTATTTCCTGGGGTGATAGCCACGTTGCATTGTTCCAACATGCATGCCCACCGTTTTCTTCTGCAGGTGAAAGTTCATGAAATGCACGAGCATTTCGTAGCATTGTTTCCATGTTGGTCAAACTCACTGGCTCCGCCACCACCACCTCCTCCTCTTCCACCCGAGCATCAGGAAGATCAAGATGGTGATCTGCTGCTTCCACATAGTCAATAACATTGACGTTCGCAGCTTCACCATGATGAACCCACCTAGTATATGTGACCGACATCCCATACAAGTGTAGATGATTTTGCACAGCTGACTGGGGTCTTGTAACTGAATTCATACAACTGCTACACGGGCAGAGCACATCTGATTTCGGACCACCGTACTCAGTTCTGATAAAGTTCATGAAGTTTTCAACCCCCTCGACATATGCAGCGGAGAATCTTCGAGCAGAAGTTATCCAAGTCATGTCCATCTGTTAGTCATACAAATCAGTTCTTCTACTAGATATTACAGGAAAAACATATATGCTTTTTTATGAAGTCCAGAAAAAATACCTAGGTCGATGTCTAAAGTTATGGCAAGATATTTGGACAAGCAGATCTAAGTAATGAAATATATGTAAAGCTAATTTAGCAAACAGATTTGAGTGCTAATTATGGTAGGCTGTTTCAGTAGTCAATGATGCCGAGCACACAACCATCAAAGGCCATCTCAACAACAAAGATCGAGTATAAAACGATGTAGAGTTATTTCACCTAACAAATTGACTACTAAACCATGGCAATTTATGTCACAATAAATATATGGCAGGATATTTTAGCAACTAATCAGGCTTGGCATGCCATCTCAGCTAAGCAGATTGAGTGCAAAACAGGGCAAGGAAGCTCCTTAAGTAGAGCATATTGACTGTAAACTACTTCGGCAAACAATGAGATTAACATCGTCTATCAGTTAACATTCAACGCTACACCTACATGCATGGGGCCTCAGTCTAGAATGCGCGTACCGTGGGAGAAGCTGACCGCTGTCCATCTCCACACGAATGTTGCCAGTGGTGGCGGTGGTGACCGCCGTGCGTCTCCACAAGAACGTCGCCAGCGGTGGCCGTGCGCCTAGAGGACGGCAGTCTACGAGAGCGTACTGTGGGAGCGAGAGGATCGCCGTGCGTCCCCTCGACGAACTGCGGCACCGACGTATCGGTGCAGCGGGGAGGGCGGCTTTGGCGGAGCGAATGGAGTGGAGGGGGCAGGGGGAGGAGGGTTTGGGGAATATTATTGGCTAGTTGGCCGAAGGGCGGTCGATTTTGGGATTTGGGGGAAATTTTTTTGGGGGGGGGGGTTTCACGCGGTAGGCAGGGGAGTTTGGCGCATGTTCTGTTTCTCCAAGTGCAGTCCCACATGTCAGTGAAGAGGCAAGCCGAAGTGCGTTCCGTTTGCCTGAGCCGTGTGTAGGACTGATCGTGTGTGGGGGCAATGCGCCCGCGACAGGCGTGCTGTGAGTGTACCGCCTTTTTTCCTTTTAAACTTGGTGCTTCGCCCCCTAAAAAAACTTGGTGCTTCACGTGATCCATCGATACTACTACTAGTAATCCGGTAATCCCGACTAAAACGGTGCGGCCGGGTCTTTTCACGCGCGATATGCTGGGAGGTTGGCTTAGTTGGTTTTTTAGGACGAGTAATGCTACACCTACGTAATCCCAGCTACGTAATTAACGTAATGTGAAACGTGTGAGCTGTTGATTGTAGATTGGGGGGAGGGGCCCACCACCATGAAAATAAGGGGGAAGAGAGGCAATTTACGTTAACCCTTTCATAGGTTCTCGTAGATGTAGGAAGATGTGAAATGCGTGAATATGTAGTGGACGTACGATTGGAGTGCCTAAGATAAATTGTGTATGTAGACCCTATGTGTTTATTTACTTTGCATGTTAGCTTTGTCTCGGGTCAAACCTTCTAAGTTTATACACACAAAAACGAATCATCATTCCATATACTTATTTTCATACTCCTATAATATATCTTACTATTATTGTGAAAGTTCATATACACCGGACGAGATTAATGCAAACACGGCAGATTTTCATTACATTTCAAACTTTTATTGGACAAAAAAAATAAAAGAAACCCGACCCTAATCCTATTATATGGTGCGACCGACATCCTCCATCTGCGATCTCCATGTACGGGGGTGGGGTTCAAGACCCATGAAGTGAAGGTGCGGTCTCCGGCGAGGAAAAGTAGAACGCGGGAGACGGACCGGCCAGTTGGCACACCATGCCCTGCCACCTCCCATGCCCTACTCATGCTCGGAGGAGTCCCCGACCTCGGCAGTGCCGGTGGATATGAGGTCGATGATGATGAACGTGGACGGTATGTCGCTTCACCTGCCACATGCGCCACCGAACATTGGACGGCGGCAGGTAGGACGCGTGGCTGAGGCTGCCAGCATGGCCACCGCTTGTGCGGTCGCGTCTGGCTACACCGCTATTGCATCGCGAGCGGCGACTTGAGAGAGGGTGGCGACCTCGAGCTTCATCCCCGAAGACAAGCTCTCCCGCAGAGCGTTCGGGCTCGCGATCATGGCGGATGTGGTGCCAGGTAGCAGGACGATGCACTATGGTGTGGAGTTTAGATGGGCGTTGCCGCTTTAAGTAGCACATTCCGGTGAGGCCAAGCGTCCGAGTGCATCATTAGGTCGCCGGAGTTGGTTCTTCATGCACCGAGCCTCTTAATGACAGCATACGGACGGACCTCATGAATGTGGGCAGCTGGCGCCGACTGGGAATGCACCGTGGGATGACACGAGGAATGAGGGTTTTTGGTGTGCCAGGGTAGTCAGATGCGATCGTGGCAACGTTGGAGATGCTATTTGCTCACATGTGATCCCCACATGTCGTTGAAAAAGCAAGACGACCCGGCATGGTCTCAGGTCCTAGGGATGCAGTTGGCCGCGCTACAACACTCCGCAGACGCGTCGCGGCACGCGTGCACTTCTGCACCCCGTGCATCCTCGACGAGCCGGGTGTTGATATGCTGGTCATGCCACAACGCTAATGCCACCTGCTACATCTTGAGCACTGCGTTGGTTTTCCCTTGAAGAGGAAAGGGTGGTGCAGTAAAGCAGGATAAGTATTTCCCTCAGTTTTTGAGAACCAAGGTATCAATCCAGTAGGAGACCACGCGTGAGTCACCTCGTACCTACACAAACAAATAAGAACCTCGCAACCAACGCGATAAAGGGGTTGTCAATCCCTTCACGACCACTTGCAAGAGTGAGATCTGATAGAGATGATAATAATAAGATAAGTATTTTTGGTATTTTTATGATATAGATTGAAAGTAAAGATTGCAAAATAAAATAGATTGGAAACTTGTATGATGGAAAATAGACCCAGGGGCATAGGTATCACTAGTGGTTTCTCTCAAGATAGCATAAGTATTACGGTGGGTGAACAAATTACTGTCGAGCAATTGATAGAAAAGCGAATAATTATGAGAATATCTAGGCATGATCATGTATATAGGCATCACGTCCGTGACAAGTAGACCGACTCCTACCTGCATCTACTACTATTACTCCACACATCGACCGCTATCCAGCATGCATCTAGAGTATTAAGTTCATAAGAACAGAGTAACGCCTTAAGCAAGATGACATGATGTAGAGGGATAAACTCATGCAATATGATATAAACCCCATCTTTTTATCCTCGATGGCAACAATACAATACATGTCGTTTCCCTGTCTGTCACTAGGATCGAGCACCGCAAGATTGAACCCAAAGCTAAGCACTTCTCCTGTTGCAAGAAAGATCAATCTAGTAGGCCAAACCAAACTGATAATTCAAAGAGACTTGCAAAGATAAACCAATCATACATAAAAGAATTCAGAGAAGATTCAAATATTGTTCATAGATAATCTGGATCATAAACCCACAATTCATCGGATCTCGACAAACACACCGCAAAAAGAAGAGTTACATCGAATAGATCTCCAAGAGAATCGAGGAGAACTTTGTATTGAGATCCAAAGAGAGAGAGAAGAAGCCATCTAGCTAATAACTATGGACCCGAAGGTCTGAGGTAAACTACTCACACATCATCGGAGGGGACATGGAGTTGATGTAGAGGCCCTCCGTGATCAATGCCCCCTCCGGCGGAGCTCCGGAAAAGGCCACAAGATGGGATCTCTTGGGTACAAAAGGTTGCGGCGCCGGAAATAGGGTTTCGTGGTGCTCCTGGATGTTTGCGGGGTATGTGAACATATATGGGAGGAAGAAGTAGGTCGGTGGAGCTATGAGGGGCCCACGAGGGGGAGGACGCACAACTAGGAAAAGGGCTAAAGATAGGATTGACACTAATGGCGCACCAAAGAAGTGGTGCGCCACTACTATATTCTAATGGCGCACCAGGTAGAGATACGCCATTAGTGTGGAAGACACTAATGGCGCACCAGGAAAAAGGTGCGCCACTAGTAAAACAATTTTTTTTTCATTTTTTCAAACATACTAATGGCGTATCCTGGCAAAGTGCGCCATTAGTAGTTAGAACTACTAATGGCACACCGGCGACAGAGTGCGCGAGTATTTTTTTTTACTTTTTGGCAAAAAAACATTCTAATGGTGCACCACTGCTAGGTGCGCCATTAGTAAGCTTCCCCCCCACTCCACCTATTCCCCTCCCTCCCTTCCTCCCCACTCGACCTAACCGTACGCCCCCTCCGCCCCAACCGTACGCCGCCGCCGCGCCTGCACGCCCCCTCCGCCCCTCCGTCCCTTCCGTCCCCTGCCGCCGCCGCCCCGACCCCCGCCCCCGCGCCTCTCCGCCCTCTCCGTCCCCTCCGCCCCCTGCCGCCGCCGCCCCGACCCCCGCGCCCCCACGCCCCCACCACTGCAGCTCCCCTGCGCCGCCGCCCCCACGCCCCCGCGCCCCCACCACTGCAGCTCCCCCGCGCCGCCGCCCCCACGCCCCCGCGCCCCCACTACTGCAGCTCCCCCGCGCCGTGTCTCATGTCTGCCTCTCCAACGCCACCACCAGTCGGCCCTTCATATCGACCCTCGAGCTCTGGCCTCTCAACGGGTCGCTGTACCGCACCGATGCGGAGGCCCGCGCCTTCCTCTCCCTCGCCGCTCGCATCAACTTCGGCGCCCCCTCGCCAGATCCAGTCAGGTCTGCCTCTTCTTTCTTTTCCCCCATTTCTTTCTTCTTCTTCTTTTGTTGATTTGAACATGTAATCATTCAGTTACTGGATTCGTACAGTATACGTCCATACCAAATGGTGAATTACTTTTTTAACCCGAATTTTGTCACCTCCAGCAAATTTAACCCGAATCAAGATAAGATTAATAGCCTACTCGTACTTAAGATTTGGAATGCCTAGGCCACCAGAATCCTTGCTCTTACAAACCATGCCCCAATTTGTCAAGTGATCTTTTTGGTTTACCATCCACATCCCCCCCAAATAAATATGACAAACATCACTTTTAACCACTGTATTCCCTCAGACACTGCAGTTTTAACCACTGTAAACTCCCTGTGGCATGAATTTCCCTAGCAGCGAGTTTCATAACAGACAGCAAGGAACAAGGGATTGAAAAACTGCTAGCCTGAAAAAGAACTCATATTTCTCATCTTTTCCTCAGAGAAAGGTTCCCTTTTAACCACTGTGACAACACAGAATTCACCATTTTTACTCCAAAAGATAGCCTGTAGAAGAATTCTTCTCTGGATCAGAGAGCAGATAGAGTTTGTTTCTAAAAGGTTGAACCAAGATGGATGTTGGTCTTTCTTAGGGTCATAACCAAACAAACTCACCCATTTTCCCTTTTAACCACTGTATAATTTATGTCGAGAAACCGGTAAGGGTTCAAACTTTTCCTTGTTCAACCCCAACCAAGGTTCCACCATCAGAATCCGTTTTTCCAAATCCTCTTAACACTCCAACTACACTGGAGGGATTTGATTTCTATGTAGCAAGTCACAAGCCTTTCTGTTTGAAATTATACTTATTCAGTTACCATCAGACAGTTGGCTGGGATTCATCCATAACAGAAACATCAATATTGCCAGGCAGGGAAATGTCAGGGTGTTCATTACCAAAAGCAGCACCGTCTAGTTCACGTGCACCAAAACATCTTTTATTTTTATTTTTATGTTTCAAAGAATATAATTTTCTTCTTCTTGTTGTTTTGGTCATAATCAATTACAGTTCTTAGAGTAAACACGTCCATACCAAATGGTGATTTTTTTACTTAAATTGTGGTCCATCAATTTAACCCAATTTTGTCACCTCCAGCAAAGCATCATTTTTTTGTTCTTGGAAAGCATCAGGCTAAGATTAATATCCTCCTTAAGATTTGGAATGCCTAGGTACTCTACTACTCTGCCGCCGCTTCTTTCTTTTTCCCCCTTTCTTTCTTCTTCTTCTGTTGATTTGAACATGTAATCATCTTTCCAGTGTTGCTACTCTTTCTGAAAATCACTGGATTTGTAGAGTAGCCTACATGCCAAATGGTGATTTTTTTTAACACAAGTAAATTGTGATCAACCAATTCAACCCAAATTTTGTCAACTCCAGCAAAGTAGTGTCTTTTTTGTCTGTAGATTAATATCCTACTTAAGTTTTGGAGTGACTAGGCCACCAGACTCCTTCATCTTACAAACCATGCCCAAAAAACACAAAAATGAGGCATCTGTTGCATGATTTTTCCAGCCAGGGAGTTTCATAGTAGAGAGCAAGTAACAAGGGATTGAAAAACTGCTAGCCTGAAAAGAACACTGTTTCCTCCAAAACATGACATTTCTCATCTCTGGATCAGAGAGCAGACCAGACCAGAGTTTTTCCAAAATAAGGTCGAACCAAGGTGAATGTTGGTCTTAGGTTCATAACAGTGTTTGTTTGCCCCGTCTTCTTTAGGAAGATCAAAGCTCTTATTTTTCTTTGCCCCAGTGTTTGTTTTGCTCGGCTTAGTGATCATCAGAAGTGGTCTGCTCCTTGCCTGATTGTTTGAGATCACCTACTAAAAAGAAAATGAAATGCCCGGTGTTTGTTGGTTGATGGAATCGCCTCATTTGTTCTGTTTGAGATCGATGCACAACTGCTTAGCTACGTAGTGCAGGAATGTTGTACTATTCTTATTGCAGTATGACTGGTATGATGAGCTCAAGTGCATGCATAATTTCCATGCCATTTACATTGGGGAATATTATATATGTTGCCATGTTGAAGAAATCAGCTGCTTTGGTGGTTACTGCTGTCAACAACGTTTGCCCTTGACTTTTTTGGTGAATAATGTGCTTCTTCTGTTCATGCCAATGCATATGCCCTGTTATGCCCTGTCAACGATTTGGTTCCCTCGACGCTACGAGTTATTAGTTCTCATGCCCCAATGAATTCTCTTCACTATGCTCTAGGCAGTCAACTGTGGTAGATGCTAGAGTATTGTAACTGCACTTCACATGCCAAAGTAAATGTAGCCTATTAGAGGGTGATGATGTCATGTCTCTACCGTAGATTAAAATAAATGGAAGTTTAAAAATATGAGAGAAGTTGTCTTGACTAATTACATGTTTATGTAAAAAAGAATAGCAGGGATATTTTACAACTCCTGTGTGTGTAGTTTCTTGTTTTTACTGTAGTTGTGGCTGCTTTCTTCTTGTATCATAAAAATATCTCTTCTGCTGCTTATCAGAGATGGCGGGAAGCAGCCACCGCCGCTCTGCGACACCGCAGTACGAGTTGGATGCTTCCGAGTTCTTCACTATCATACTTGGGACTTCAGTATCATCCATGACGCAGGTATATAAAACGAGAGATCTCCCCTTCACCCATCTCATTATGATATCTGTTGTTTGCCTACATCACTCATTGTCCCAAACTACAGAGGCTGCCTGACAGTTTTAAGAACATGCTGATGGGTGAAGATCCGCCAAATAATGTGAAGGTGCGACAGGCCGGCAGCGGGTTTCGCAGGCTGTGGGATGTGGAGTTGGTGATCAAGGAGGGCCACATGTACTTGTCTCGTGGGTGGGAGAAGTTCTACCGTGCCTACGACCTGTGGCTGGGGTACTTCCTTCTCTTCAGGTACGACGACGACGCCACCATGCTCATCGTGAAGGTGTTTAACGCGACTATGTGTCGCATGCGCTACGCTGAAGATTATGATGCCGGTACGTTCTGCCTCTTCTTATTCCTCTACATTTGGCTTTGTCTCACATCGATTGTTAACGGTCATTGTTGCATTTGGACAGGTAATGGGAGCAGCAGCAGCGACAATGGCTACAGCTAAAGCAGCAACGACCATGGCTGTAGCGAAAGCAGCAACAATTCTGGCTGTAGCGAAAGCAGCAGCGATTCTGGCTGTAGTGAAAGCAGCAGCGATTCTGGCAGCAGCATAGACAACAAGAAGGATGATCCGGACTGGAGTGCGGGAGAAGAGGAGCAAAGAGGGGATGAGGAGCTACAGGATGACGATGGGCATCAAGCTGAGGATGACCTAGCGCTGGTGGTGGCTGACCAAGGGCAAGAGATGGTGGTAGCTGACCAAGGGCAAGAGATGGTGGTGGCTGACCATGGGCAAGAGATGGAGGTGGCTGAGGATGACCTAGCGATGGTCGTGCCTGAAGGTGGCCTCGCGATGGTGGTGGTGCCTGAGAATGACCACGCATCGGTGGTGGCGCCGGCGATCCCACAGCTGGGCGACATGACCACGCCAATTGATGTAGAAGACTACATCCTACTGCCTCCACCGCCTCCACCGCCTCGCCGCTCTTGGCGCATCAGGCTGAGGAAGGAGAAGGAGAAGACAATGCATGAGAACTGAACTTTGTCAGGTATGTCAGATCTCCAAAATTATATATATATACTTAGTTACCTATGTTATCTCTAATATGCTTAGTTTCCTATAGGTTAGCTTCATTTTACCTAAGTTGGCTCTAATATGCAAACTTAGAGCTTATATGCTTAGTTTCCTATAGGTTAGCTCCAAAATAACTTATGTTAGCACAAAATGATCAAGTTTACATAATAAGCTTATAGTCTTTTTCTTATTCTTCTTCTTTTCCAAAATGACATAGGTTAGCTTCATTTTACCTAAGTTGGCTCTAATATGCTAACTTAGAGCTTATATGCTTAGTTTCCTATAGGTTAGCTCCAAAATAACTTATGTTAGCACAAAATGATCAAGTTTACATAATAAGCTTATAGTCTTTTTCTTATTCTTCTTATTTTCTAAAATGACATAGGTTAGCTTCATTTTACCTAAGTTGGCTCTAATATACTAACTTAGAGCTTATATGCTTAGTTTCCTATAGTTTAGCTCCAAAATAACTTATGTTAGTACAAAATGATCAAGTTTACATAATAAGCTTATAGTCTTCTTCTTATTTCTTTTCCAAAATTCTTCTTATTCTTCTTCTAGTATTCTTCTAGTCTTCTTCTTTTTCTTCTTCTAACTTCTTGTTTATCATTTTGCAGATTTGATTTAATTCACGGAAGCTTGCATGGATGGAGTGCTTCTTTTCCATTTGTGTTTTTGTTTTGTATCAATGTGGAACTTTTGTGAATTGATGGATAACGGTGTTGGATGAACAATGTGAAACTTTTGTATATGTAACGATGGAACTATGTGTTGGCTATGTATGTATATATGATGGAACTTGTGTGTTGGCTATGATTGTTATATGGATGCTTGTTGTATATATATGTGTTGGATATCTCATAGGTAAATAGTGACCTGAGATTAAGAATTTTTTTTTAAAAAATTTGTTACTAATGGCGCACTACCGTGTGGTGCGCCATTAGTATAACAGACACTAGTGGCGCACCATGGGCAAAACTAATGGCGCACTGCCTGGTGCACCATTAGTATACCAGATACTAATGGCGCACCACTGGTGTGCCATTAGTAAAAAATTCTAGTGGCGTGATACTAATGGTGCACCAGTGATGCGCCATTAGTAGGCAAAACTGGTGCACCATTAGTAGCTCTTTTCCTAGTAGTGACACGCCCAGGGGGGTTGGCGCACCCCCTGCCTCGTGGCCGCCTCGTTGATTGCTTGACGTCCACTCCAAGTCCTCTGTATCACGTTTGTTCCAAAAATCACGTTCCCAAAGGTTTCATTCCGTTTGGACTCCATTTGATATTCCTTTTCTATGAAACACTGAAATAGGCAAAAAAACGACAATTTGGGCCGGGCCTCCGGTTAATAGGTCAGTCCCAAAATAATATAAAAGTGTAAAATAAAGCCCATTAACATCCAAAACAGATAATATAATAGTATGGAACAATCAAAAATTATAGATACGTTGGAGACGTATCAGCACCCCAAGCTTAATTCCTGCTCGTCCTCGAGTAGGTAAATGATAAAAACAGAATTTTTGATGTGGAATGCTTTCTAGAATATTCTTCAATGTATTTTTATCTATTGTGGTATGAATGTTCAGATCCGAAAGATTCAAGATAAAAGTTTATTGTTGACATAAAAATGGTAATACTCCAAGTATGCTAATCAAGCAATTATGTCTTATCCAAATATCATAGCCAAAGAAAACTTATCCCTACAAAGTCATATAGTTTGGCCATGCTTCATTTTCGTCACACAAAATGCTCTCATCATGCACAACCCTGATGACAAGCCAAGCAATTGTTTCATACTTAGCCTTTTCAAACTCTTTCAACTTTTACGCAATATATGAGCGCGAGCCATGTACATAGCACTATGGGTGGAATAGAATATGATGATTGAGGTTGTGTGAGAAGACAAAAAGGGAGAAAGTCTCACATTGACGCGGCTAATCAATGGGCTATGGAGATGCCCACCGATTGATGTCAATGCAAGGAGTAGGGATTGCCATGCAACGGATGCACTAGAGCTATAAATATATGAAAGCTCATCAAAGAAACTAAGTGGGTGTGCATCCAACTCGCTTGCTCTTGAAGACCTAGGGCATTTGAGGAAGCCCATCATTGGAATATACAAGCCAAGTTCTATAATGAAAAATTCCCACTAGTATATGGAAGTGACAAAATAAGAGACTCTCTATCATGAAGACCATGGTGCTACTTTGAAGCACAAGTGTGGAAAAAGGATAGTAACATCGTCCCTTATCTCTTTTTCTCTCATTTATTTATTTATTATTTTCTTTTGTTTATTTGGGCCTTATTTCTTTTTTTTGGCCTCTTTTCTTTCTTTTTTTTTCGTCCGGAGTCTCATCCTGACTTGTGGGGGAATCATAGTCTCCATCATCCTTTCCTCACAAGGGACAACGCTCTAATGATGATTATCACACTTTTATTTTCTTACAACTCAAGAATTACAACTCGATACTTAGAAAAAAATATGACTCTATGTGAATGCCTCCGGCGGTGTACCGGGATTGCGATGAATCAAGAGTGACATGTATGAAAAAATTATGAACGGTGGCTTTGCCACAAATACGATGTCAACTACATGATCATGCAAAGCAATATGACAATGATGATGCGTGTCATAATAAATGGAATGGTGGAAAGTTGCATGGCAATATATCTCGGAATGGCTATGGAAATGCCATAATAGGTAGGTATGGTGGCTGTTTTGAGGAAGGTATATGGTGGGTTTATGGCACCGGCGAAAGTTGCGTGGCCTTAGTAAAAGAAAATCTTCGTGAGCTCCGTTAGTAAAAGAAAACAAACCACCACTTCAAGGTACTGTAATGAACTCATTCTTGAGTTATATTTGTGTTAAACCTATTGTATTCCAACTTTTCTATGGTTTATAAACTCTATTACTAGACATAGATTCATCAAAATAAGCAAACAACACACGAAAAACAGAATCTGTCAAAAACAGAACATTCCGTAGTAATCTGTAGGTTTAGAATACTTCTGGAACCCCAAAAATTCTAACATAAATTTCTGGACATGAGGAATTTATCTATTAATCATATTCAAAAAAAATTAACTAAATAGCACTCTCCAGTAAAAAATGGCAGCAATTCTCGCGAGCGCTAAAGTTTCTGTTTTTTACAACAGGATCAAAAAGACTTTCCCCAAGTCTTCCCAACGGTTCTAGTTGGCACAAACACTAATTAAACACAAAAAACACAACCAAAACAGAGGCTAGTTAAATTATTTATTACTAAACAAGAGCAAAAAGCAAGGAATAAAAATAAAATTGGGTTGCCTCAGAACAAGCTCTATCGTTTAACGCCCTTAGCTAGGCATAAAAGCAAGGATAGATCTAGGTATTGTCATCTTTGGTATGCAATCCATAAGTGGCTCTCATAATAGATTCATAAGGTAATTTAATTTTATTTCTGGGAAAGTGTTCCATGCCCTTCCTTAACGGGAATTGGAATCTAATATTCCCTTCCTTCATATCAATAATTGCACCAATCATTGTAAGGAAAGGTCTACCAAGAATAATAGGACATGAAGGATTGCAATCTATATCAAGAACAATAAAATCTATGGGCACACAGTTCCTATTTGCAATAATAAGAACGTCATTAATTCTTCCCATAGGTTTCTTAATGGTGGAATCCGCAAGGTGCAAGTTTAGAGAACAATCATCAAATTCACGGAAACCTAGCAAATCACACAAAGTTTTTGGAATCGTGGAAACACTAGCACCCAAATCACACAAAGCATAACACTCATGATCTTTAATTTTAATTTTAATTGTAGGTTCCCATTCATCATAAAGTTTTCTAGGGATAGAAACTTCCAACTCAAGTTTTTCTTCATAAGATTGCATCAAAGCATCAACAATATGTTTAGTAAAAGCTTTATTTTGACTATAAGCATGCGGAAAATTTAGCATGGATTGTAACAAGGAAATACAATCTATCAAAGAGAAATGATCATAATTAAATTCCCTGAAATCCAAGATAGTGGGTTCATTGCTATCTAAAGTTTTGACCTCTTCAATCCCACTTTTACCAATTTTTGCATCAAGATCTAAAAACTCCGAATTTTTGGGATGCCTTCTAACTAAAGTTGACTCATCTACAGTCCCATCATTATCAAGATTCATATTGCAAAACAAAGATTTAATAGAGGACACATCAATAACTTTTAGATCTTCATCTTTATTATCTAACTCTTCTGGTTTAGAGGCCATCTTATTAACTAAAGTGGCCTGCTTATCAGAAATTTGGGCAATTAATTTTTCAAGATGAGCAGACTGAGATTTCAAACCATAAAATTCCTTAGACATATCATCGAGCTCTTTATTCAGGAAACCGATAAAACCTTTTTGTTCTTTAAGCTCGTTTCTAAAGAAATTATTATGCTCAAACTACAAGGACATAAAACTTCTAACGTTATTTTCGATTTCTTCCAACCTTCTAAGGTGAGGATCAACACCTTTTTGTAAAGCCATAAGGGCAACAAGCAACAAGAGGCAAGCGAAAAAGAGGCGAATAGAAAAGAGGGGGCGAATAAAACGGCAAGGGTGAAGTGGGGGAGAGGAAAACGAGAGGCAAATGGCAAATAATGTAATGCGAAGGATAAGAGTTGTGATGGGTACTTGGTATGTCTTGACTTGGCGTCGATCTCCCTGGAAACGGTGCCAGATATCCTTCTTGCTACCTCTTGAGCACTGCGTTGGTTTTCCCTTGAAGAGGAAAGGGTGGTGTAGTAAAGCAGCGTAAGTATTTCCCTTAGTTTTTGAGAACCAAGGTATCAATCCAGTAGGAGACCACTCGCGAGTCACCTCATACCTACACAAACAAATAACAACCTCACAACCAACACGATAAAGGGGTTGTCAATCCCTTCATGGCCACTTGCAAGAGTGAGATCTGATAGAGATGATAATAATAAGATAAGTATTTTTGGTATTTTTATGATATAGATTGAAAGTAAAGATTGCAAAATAAAATAGATCAGAAACTTGTATGATGGAAAATAGACCCGGGGGCCATAGGTTTCACTAGTGGCTTCTCTCAAGATAGCATAAGTATTACGGTGGGTGAACAAATTACTGTCGAGCAATTGATAGAAAAGAGAATAATTATGAGAATATCTAGGCATGATCATGTATATAGGCATCACGTCCGTGACAAGTAGACCGACTCCTGCCTGCATCTACTACTATTACTCCACACGTCGACCGCTATCCAACATGCATCTAGAGTATTAAGTTCATAAGAACAGAGTAACACCTTCCAAGATGGCATGATGTAGAGGGATAAACTCATGCAATATGATATAAAACCCATCTTTTTATCCTCGATAGAAACAATACAATACGTGTCGTTTCCCTTTCTGTCACTGGGATCGAGCACCGCAAGATTGAACCCAAAGCTAAGCACTTCTCCCATTGCAAGAAAGATCAATCTAGTAGGCCAAACCAAACTGATAATTCAAAGAGACTTGCAAAGATAAACCAATCATACATAAAAGAATTCAGACAAGATTCAAATATTTTTCATAGATAATCTGGATCATAAACCCACAATTCACCGGATCTCGAAAAACACACCGCAAAAAGCGGAGTTACATCGAATAGATCTCCAAGAGAATCGAGGAGAACTTTGTATTGAGATCCAAAGAGAGAGAAGAAGCCATCTAGCTAATAACTATGGACCCGAAGGTCTGAGGTAAACTACTGACACATCATCGGAGGGGCCATGGATTTGATGTAGAGGCCCTCCATGATCAATGCCCCCTCCGACGAAGCTCCGGAAAAGGCCCCAAGATGGGATCTCTTGGGTACATAAGGTTGCGGCAGTGGAAATAGGGTTTCGTGGTGCTCCTGGATGTTTGCGGGGTATGTGAACATATATAGGAGGAAGAACTAGGTCGGTGGAGCTACGAGGGGCCCACGAGGGGGGAGGGCGCGCCCAGGGGGGTAGGCGCGCCCCCTGCCTCGTGGGCGCCTCGTTGATTGCTTGACGTTCACTCCAAGTCCTCTGGATCACGTTTGTTCCAAAAATCACGTTCCCGAAGGTTTCATTCCGTTTGGACTCCGTTTGATATTACTTTTCTACGAAACACTGAAATAGGCAAAAAAACAACAATTTGGGCTGGGCCTCCGGTTAATAGGTTAGTCCCAAAAATAATATAAAAGTGTAAAATAAAGCCCATTAACATCCAAAATAGATAATATAATAGCATGGAACAATAAAAAAATTATAGATACATTGGAGACGTATCACCACCCTCGAAACACTGAAGCCGACCGTGTGCAGCGACGATGAGCGTGTCGCTCACCGCGGTCGCCGTGTCCACAGGCGGTGCGGGAGCTGCACCACATTACTGGCGCGCACGACCCACATGAATGGTTTCCGGTGGCGAGGAGGTCATGGGCCAGTTCCTCCATTGGACTAGTCTTCGCCACATCGTCCCGATAGTTGTGCCCCTGTTTTCCCGGCAAAATTCGAGCGTCAGTGCTCCGTGTTGCGCATTAGGCACAGAACAGGTGGTTTTTGTGCCCTAGTTCAAATGTGGTACAATACCAAGTTGTTACCCTAGCCCCAAGTGTGGTGGTTTTCGGTACGGTACCACCCTTTTCATTTTGAACTAGTGAAGTGTAACACTTGATTAAGTAGCAGGATGGTGTGCTAATGTAGGTGTCCGACTGTTTAAAGGAATAATTGAGGTGTGCCCGGTTCGTGCCCGCATTTAGGGGCCCAACTTACCATGTTCCGGCAATAGTAACTATACTAGTCCCTGCGTACTCCCTCTGTTTTTATTTACTCTGAATTTTAGCTTTGCTCAAAGTCAAACTTTGTAAACTTTGACAAAGTTTATAGACAGAAATAATAACATATACAATAACAAATCAATACCATTAGATTCATTATTGAATATACTTTCACATCATATAGATTTGCTATTGTAAATGTTCATATTTTTTCTGTAAATTTGGTCAATTTTTATGAAGTTTGAATTCAGTCAAACCTAATATGCAGAGTAAATAAAAACGGAGGGAGTATCTTACTCTGTGACCAAGACGGAAGGGAAAACGAGACAACTTATTGTTTATTTTAGTCGTTCAAGTATAATCTTGTGGCATTGCTTATTTCTAATTCCTCTCGAACCCTCTTCTCCATCAATCATGCCGCCCTCCGGTCAATTCCATCCTCCCGCATGCCTCATTTGAACATTCCGTCGAGTATCATTCACATGTGGGCCTAGACCATGCTTGTATTTCCAATGTTGTAATTTGCTCGACATGCATACAGACAAACGGTTCGTTTAAAGTTTCACTTTTCCTCCACTACGTGTCGCTTCCCGTCTTAGTTTTGACATCCCATTCGGTTCATGCCCCGACACATCTTGACGAGATCGATTGATGTTGAGAGATCAATTGCGTGTCATGCAATGATACAAATGACCCGCGAGGGGGGGGGTCTATGGGGATCGGAGGGAGTATATTGTACATTCATAAGCGAAACGAATGTACTGTACCCACCCTAGTCCTCTTTCAATCGATCTCTAGACCCCGAGATGAAACCGAGAGAGACCGAGTGGGTGCATGTGTGATACCTAAGGCGGATTCAAAATTTTGAACCAGTGATCATATCATCAACAAATCATATATACAGGGTATTCAATGTTCGTTTCGCTTTTGAACATACAATATACTCCCTGCGATCCTTTCTAGTTTACATATAAGTTTTATGTGTAGTCAAAGTATCTCTACTTTGATCAAACTTACAGAAAAAAGTATCAACATTCAACAACGCCCAATCAATATTGTTAGATTCGTATGTACTCTTGGATTTGTATTCAAACAGAGATGGTTTCCAATTTGTTTTCAAACACGTGAATGTGCCTATTCTCGCACACGCTCTTCCTACTAGGATTTCGCCACGTATAGCCAGTCCAATAGTAACTTTTTAAGCTCCCTGTCCAATAGTACTAGTGGAGTACTAACAACATCTGCAGTAGAGTATGCAGTGCTCATAGTACTAGTATGTAGTAGTGCAAGTGGATCCTTTGACGTAGGTATCCCTTCCTTACCCTGCCTTTCGGTCACTGACTGGCGGGCCCCATGCTTGCTAGGCCCACATGTCAGTTATTCAATGGGTTCGGCCACGTCAGGGGATCCTCATCCGTAGTATACTCACTCTGTTTTTATTTACTCCGCATAAAATGGAGGGAGTAGTAGTATAAATGACGCGAGCTGGGAGTGGGAGGACGTCGGTTTGCTCTCAACTGTGGTCCCACAAGCGAGTGAAAACGCAAGAAGAAGCATGTTCCATTCGGTGAGCGACGTGGAGGGTTCAGCGTGCCGGGGTGCAATGCGAACGCAACAAGAGCGATGTACAGTCAAAACCGATTGGCCGGTCCTCACCGGAACCACTATTCACACCAGAACCTTCGCTGCTCGGCCTACGCCAGCCACTGCCCCAAAACCACACCTCCTCTCTAGCCCATTCCCCCGCCTTTTGATCCCCTAGCCCGCATCAAGCGTCCCCTAGTTCGTTGGAAAGACATGGTGCGCTGCATGATCACATACTACAAGATGCTGACGTCGGAGCGCTACGCAAAAATCGCGGTGGCAGTCGGTGCCACAAACATCCGTTCCCAAGCTCGCTTTGCGGCGGGCCAATCCTCGAGTTCTCTAGAGCCAAGCTCCAAGGAGGAGGAAGCCGATCCAATGTTTGTGGCGGAGGTAGCTGTCGGTGTCAAAACCGGCGGATCTCGGGTAGGGGTCCTGAACTGTGCGCCCAGGATCGATGGTAACAGGAGACAGGGGACACAATGTTTACCCAGGTTCGGGCCCTCTCTATGGAGGTAATACCCTACGTCCTGCTTGATTGATATTGATGAGTATGAGTGTTACAAGAGTTGATCTACCACGAGATCATAATGGCTAAACCCTAGAAGACTAGCCTATGAATATGGTAATGAGTATATATGTATGTCCTCTCCGGACTATCCCCTTCGGTTCATATAGACACCGAGGGGATCTATGGTTTACATGGAGTCGGTTACATAAGAACGAATCTTCGGTCGCCAAGCTTGCCTTCCACGCCAAGTAGAGTCCAATCCGGACACGGTGTATTCTTCGATCTTCATGTCTTCACAACCCATCAGTCCGGCCCATGGATAACAGGCCGGACGCCCGAGGACCTCTTAGTCCAGGACTCCGTCAGTAGCCCCCGAACCAGTCTTCAATAGCGAGGTGCTCAGCACACATATTGTCTTCGGCATTGCAAGGGGGGTTCTCCCTTCGATGATCTCCAAGTAATGTATTCGGCCATTGATCCAATGTCGCCTCCTTGTCTTCTGCGCGTTGAATAATCTTTGTCCTCCACGTGTCGAGTGAATGTGGAAAGTTAGGGTATTTTTATGAATAACACCCCATCATGCGGAGAAGAGCACCTACTTAAAGAGATTGGATCCCAGATCCATTCGGCGTTACACAGAAGAAATCCCAGAGACTGCCTAGGATAAACCATTCCGGCATGGCTAGTGCTCCCAGATCCTCCGCTTGTCCCGGCCCAGAGAAAGGCGAGTGGGAGAGGTGTTCCGTGTCTCATAGCCGTTTGACGAAGTTGCAAACGCAGGGGTTCCTTCCCCATGCAGATCTAGTCCTTGTTTGATCGGGGCTAGATTCCTTCAATGAGGGGACTCAGGCAGAGGACTTCCCCAATCTGTCTGGGGGGAGCGAGTGTGTTTTGTCCCCTACCTGCTAAGAGGCATTGGATTTCCATTCCATCCGTTCCTCCGAGGGCTTCTTGAATATTACGGCCTCCAGCTGCACAACTTTACGTCGGCCTCTATTCTGCACATTGCGGGTTACGTCGCTTTATGCGAACTCTTCCTGGGCGTCGAAGCTCACTTCGAGTTGTGGAGGAAGTTGTTTTGTCTCGTCCCGCACAATCATGAAGGGTCAATATTTGAAGTGGGCGGAGCCGAAGTGTGGCGCGTCGCCGATACCGGATATCCATCTGGCACACCAAGGAAGGCACTCGATGAATGGCCCTCCGAATGGTTTTATATAGAGGACGTTGCGCTTCCTGACCCGATTCGAAAGGGCCTTCCTGAATTTGCTCTCGTCCCGCTGAAGAAACGCCACAGTTGGCGTCCCCGGAGTCTTAAGAGGAAGATGGCGTGGAGGTTCGTTAGCTGATGAGCAGGATAAGAGAGCCCACTCAGTCTGGACTCACAATAATCGAGGTTATTGCGATTTCCATAGCGCGAGGGGTTCAGCCGCTCCAATGTAGAGGGCTTCCCATGTGGCACTACAATAGGGAGGACGACGCCTCTCGCTGTGGCCGGAAAGGTCCGGATACCCCTGCCGCTTTGGCTGAGATATTAGCCGAACTGTTCAAAGGGGAGGAAAAGGAATTCCTCCGCATCAAATTGAAAGACGGGTACTCCATGTATAACCCTCCCAGCTGGGTAAGGCCCAACCCCTCCGTTTTTACTTCTTCCATCTCCGAATTGCCTTTCATAAACTTCTAGCTTGTTTGCTTATGATAGCACCGGCGAAAGGTCACCGAGGGATTTTATAGTCCCGCCCCACAGCCGGAGGACCAAAAACGGGAGCTATATCCTGGGTTCGAAGAGGATCCGGATATATTTGTGGTGCTTGCGGAGGGAGTGTTCTACCAGACAAGCTACGACGGCACAGACGTGGCCATCACCGCAGACTATCCTGGCCTTCTTCCTGCTTCTTATGTAAATAATTAAGAAATCACCTTCTCTAAAAGGGTGCTCTTACTCCGTCTCATCCATCGCACTGTATCGTGCTTCACATGGGAGACGTTTGGCGGCTTCGAAGAGATCGACTCCCACGTCGGACAATCCTTCCAAGAGGAAAACAAATGAAGACACTGTCGAGCCTTCATCGAGGAGGTATGAATTCGCCAACCTGCCCCTGAGCAGTCACGTCCAACCATGACCTTTTCATTTTCCATTTGCCAGGAGGAAGGCGCGCCGGACTATATCCTGGGGTCCGAGCGGCCGTACTTCCCACAGCCAGGATTCAAATCCCGACGTGAAGATGGATGCTGATGCAGGGGCGACGCCGGACTGTCCTCCAGCCGAGGACTCAGACGATGTACCGTCACCAACTCGGAAGTGGAGAGTGCATAAATCATCGGCACCGCCGGACCATTTTACGAGATCCTGGCTTTTCGGAAGAGTTGTTTAACGCCTTCAACGCAGCCGATGCGTACATCCGGGCTGCTCGAGATGGGATTAGCAGGGCCACAAAGCAACATCTGAAAGATGTGCAGGTAAATTCGCTTTCTCTGACTATGACAACCAAATGCCAGTAGCCTCCGAGACTTAAAGGAGTTGAATCAACTGATTTAAGGATCAATGTACAACCAGGTTCTTACAGAGAAGAATACCCAGCTGGCTCAGGAACTAGAAAAGTGTCAGCGCTAGCTGCTTGCTGCTAACGCCGAACTGGAGAAATACAAGGCATCACTACAAAAAAAGACACATCCATGACATTTTGGGCCGAACGAATTTTTTTTCTGTCATACATATGACACTTCTATGACGATAATTGTGACAAAACCCGGTATCATCATAGATGTGGTGGGCTCCTACTTCTATGACAAAAAATCATGACAGAAAATGGGCTTTTCGTCCTGGGCGGGCCGGAGACGCAGCTACATGACATTCTTTGGGCCGTCCATGACGGAAAAAACCATGGTAGAAGCGAGGGCGAGGAAAATTTCGGGGAGTTCCCGGTTACGGTGGGAGGTCGGGGGCCGAGCGATGCGCGTTTCTCTCGTACACGTACGCGCGTGTGTGCGAGGCGTTGGCTCTAACTGAACCCGAGCGAGGCGTTGGGCTCTAACTGAACCCGAGCGATTGCACTGCAGGCTACGCGTTACTGAACCCGAGCGATCGATCGATGGCTGTTAACTGAACCCGATCGAGCGATTCCTTCGCTACTGCTGCTAACTGAAGCGATCGATGCTGCCTCTGGATGAACAGTGAGCGTTGCGGGGGGGGGGTTGGATGAACAGTTCCCGGTGGGGTGGATGAACAGGACCCCGTGGTGTTGCCTCTGGATGAACAGGACCCCGATCGATCGAGCCGGTTGGGGCTGGATGAACAGGACCCCGTGGAGGGCTGGATGAACAGGACCACCCCGTGGAGGGCAGGATGAACAGTAGACGGTGGAGGGCAGGATGAACAGTAGCCCGTGGAGGGGTGGTTGAACAGGAGCCCGTGGAGAGGGCTGGTTGAACAGTAGCCGATGGAGTAGCGCGCGGTGGAGGCTGGATGAACAGGAGCCCGTGGATGAACAGTCGCAAGTGGAGGCTGGAGGAGGTCGACGGTGGATGAACGGTAGCTCGTGGAGGCTGGAGTGGGTCGACGGTGGAGATGAACACTATCCCCTGGAGTCCCATTTTGCAGTTTGCCACACCCCTCCCGATAAACAGGACCCCCGTATCGACCATAGCGCTCCAACACAAGTCTGTTTCCTCCGTTTTGCGGTACGCCACACCCCTCCCAATCAACAGGACCCCCGTTTTGACCATAGGAGGTCCGTTTCCTCCGTTTTGCAGTACGCCACACCCCTCCCGATGAATAGGATCCTGTTTAAGAACGTGGCCGGTCGAACACAAGGCCGTTTCCTCCGTTCTGCGGTACGCCAGGCCTCGTTTCCATCGCATGTTCCATCCAAGCCCTCCCGATGAACACGACGCATTCTGTTGCCTCCCCATGAACATGACACATTCCGTTGCCTCCCCATGAACACGACGCATTCTGTTGCCTCCCCATGAACACGACGACGACGCTGTTTCTCTGTTCCGACCCAGCCATGTACACGAGCCCTGGCGGTACATATGCGCGAGTAGGCGTTCGAGACCCTGCCCGTATGTACACATACGTGGCCATATTTTCTTTCTTGCACCCTAGCCACCTCTACTATGACACGTGCGCGCCTCTACATCGACCAGTATATATGTACGTACACGTTCGCGACCAGAATGACAACGCTACGTACGCTTCGACCAGGTGGGTCCCGACTGTCAGGCACTTCCTTGCGTGCGAAGATGTAGCTGGTGGGTCCCAGCAGTCAAGGGGGCGAAATACGGTGGCCCGTCCGGTGGGTCCCGCTGTCAGGTGGAGAAATAATTATTTTGCACGTAATAAGGAGGCACTTCCTTGCTGCGGCCGTGGACCCAGCTGTCAGCCTCTCCACGTACAGTCCACGTCCGATGGAAGCCGTTCCTTGACCACGTTGACCACGCCGCCGAGAGCACCAGGGCGGTGGACGACGGCGAGGCCTAGGAAGGGGACGACGCGGAGCCGGGGAAGACGCGGCAGTGGATGCCCACGCGTAGAGGAGTACGAGGGTTCACTGGTTCGCTGCGGTGTGAGGCTGCCGTCGCCGCAGAATAACAGGGGGTGTGGGTGAGTAGAGGGATGGCCTGGCCAGCGGTGGGAGTAGTAGGGGGCGGTGAGGCCTCCGCCGCATCGCAGCCGGCCACGGGAGGCAGGAGCACGAGGCACGACCGGCGCTGGTTTGGGCGGCTGGAGCAAGAAGACCAGAGGTTGAAGAAGCACTACGGCCGTTGGATGGACATCGTACGGTCACTGGAGCTAGAATCGTGCATATTGACTAAGTTGACAAAGCCCTCCGTCCCCGTCAACTTAGTAGGCCCACAAGTCAGCCTGCCACTATACTGGGTCCCAGCTAACAGGGGGAGTATTCATTTTTTTGTGCGTAATAAGGAGGCACTTCCTTGCGTGCGAAGATATAGCTGGTGGGTCCGAGCTGTCAGCGGCGGTAACGTTTTTTTCGCGAAATACAGAGGCCCTTTCGGTGGGTCCCTGATGTCAGGTGGAGGAATCATTATTTTGCGCGTAATAAGGAGGCATTTCCTTGCGTGCGGCCGTGGACCCAGCTGTCGGCCTCTCCACGTAAAGTCCACTTCAGATGCATGTCGGTCGTTGACCACGTTGACCAGGCCGCGCCGAGAGCACCAGGGCGGTGGACGACGGCGAGGCCTAGGAAGGGAACGACACGGAGGCAGGGAAGACTCGGCAGTTGTTTCCCACGCGGAGGGGAGTACGACTGTACGAGGGTTTACTGGTTCGTCTGCCGTCGCCGGAGAATAACAGCAGGTGTGGGTGAGTAGAGGGATGGCTAGGCCAGCGATGGGAGTACGGTGGGGCGGTGAGGCCTGCGCGGCAGCAGAGCCGGCCGCGGGGAGGAGGGAGCAGGCAGTCCCGCCGGCGCCTGTTTGAGCGGCTGGAGCAGGAAGAGCAGAGATTGAAGAAGCACGACGGCCGTTGGATGGCCATCCAACAGTCACTGCTTGTGCGTCAACCTTTTTTTAGGAAAGCCTCAAATCTGTGGAAAACAGCATACAACCCATCTGCCATTATTTCTAATAATTTACAGCCCATTTGCTAATTATTAAGGTTTTTTTGGAGCCCATATTCTTTTTGTTAGCATTACAGCCCATATTGTGGCCACGGTTAAAAAATTATACGAAATTTTGCATATTTCGGTGCGGTCCGAACTGTTTTTAATCCCGAAATTTCGACTCACATTCAAACTGATTTTAAAAATAAATGTATATCAATATAAAATCCAACAAATTCTCCACGCATAAAAATTAATGTAATTTCAAATCTCGAAATGAAAAAAAGATATTTGAAACTAATTGCCGGTTTGATGTGTTTTAAAAATGTACAACCCATTTCTCATTACTGATGGGCCATTTTCTCGGCCAGCCGAATGAAAGCTCTCCTCGTCTTGAAAGATTTGCAGCCCAACAGGCCTGACAAAGCGACTTACTTGGCAAATCACAAAAAAACTGGGCTGTGGCCGTGGACCCAGCTGTCAGCCTCTCCACGTACAGTACTCTTCCGATGGAATGTCGTTGACCACGTTGACCACGCCGCGCCGAGAGCACCAAGGCGGTGGACGACGGCGAGGCCTAGGAAGGGGACGACGCGGAGCCGGGGAAGACGCGGCAGTGGATGCCCACGCGGAGAGGAGTACGAGGGTTCACTGGTTCGGCTGCGGTGTGAGGCTGCCGTCGCCGCAGGGCCTGGCTAGCGGTGGGAGTAGTAGGGGGCGATGAGGCCTCATCGGCAGCACAGCCGGCCACTGGAGGCAGGAGCAGGCGGTCTCCCCGGCGCTGGTTTGGGCGGCTGGTGCAAGAAGAGCAGCGATTGAAGAAGCAGCAGGACCGTTCGATTCAAATCCAACGGTTACTGCTGCTAGAATCGTTTGTTGACTAAGTTGACAAGCCCTGCGTACGCGTCAACTTAGTAGGCCCACAGGTCAGCCTCCCAACCGGTGCGCCCCAGATGTCAGTGGGAGGAATCATTTTTTTCGCGTAATAAGGAGGCAGTTGATTGCGTGCGGCCAGGCCAGCGGAGGGAGTAGGGTGGGCCGGGGAAGCCTGCGCGGCATCACAGCGGGCCACAAGAGGAGGGAGCAGGCAGTCCCGCCGGCGCTAGTTTAGGCGGCTGGAGCAGGAAGATCAGAGAT
This sequence comes from Triticum aestivum, assembly GCF_018294505.1. NCBI lineage: Eukaryota > Viridiplantae > Streptophyta > Magnoliopsida > Poales > Poaceae > Triticum > Triticum aestivum. The sequence continues at coordinate 656,825,409 of NC_057800.1, read as the reverse complement.
TGAAGAAGCACGTCGGCCGTTGGATGGACATCCAACACTAACTGCTGCTAGAATCGTGTGTTCACTGACAAAGCCTTGCGTAAACAAGTCAGCCTCGAAATCTGTGGCGTGTACAGCCCATTTGCTATTATTTTTATAATTTTTACTCATTTTCTAATTCATATGGAATTTATTGCAGCCCGTTTTCCATTTTTAGAATTGCTGGCCATTTTCTGGTCAGTACCAGGGTCAAAAAATTAACTAAATATGTGGGAAATTTTGAAAATTCGCAAATTTTTGCTGGGGAACGAAATATTCTTAATCCAAAAATTAATAGCCATACTAAAACAAATTTAAAAATAAATTAGTACTATGTCATGTTAAATCCAATGAAATACGTATAAGATATCAGTGAAGAACAAAAACAAAAAAAGAAACTTATATCCCATTTGCTATAATTTTTTTGGAATTTTCAACCCCTTTTGATATTACTTTTAACAGACATTGACCATACTCTTAAGCCAGGCCGGAATGCATCCCTCCTCGTCTTGAAAGATTTGCAGCCCAGTAATTCGGAGAAAACAAATAGGCCTAGCTTGGGTATTCTTCAAAAAGAAATACTGGGCTACCTATTTTCCCAAAGAACTGGTGCATGAGCATTTAGCTTTATTTATTTATTTACTTATTTATGTTTAGGGGACCATGAGCATGTACCTGGGCCGGATTCATGTGAGAGCCTCCCTTCCAGTTAATTATGGGCTTCTCTATTGGGCCTTCATCAGTGGGCTGCATGTTATCAACAAGTGGAAAATGTGTTCCGAGTTTCAAAAAAATGTGTTCCGTACGATAAATAGTATGCGCTACGTACGGTACGGGGCACTAAAGGATCGAACCGTGCAACGACTTCCAAAACATTGTGTTTGTCGTTCTAACAACACATTTATTCAACCAACAGACGAAATATACTACTGATTGTACATTGAAAACAGCAGCAGCAGCAACCAGGGCTGGGGGTGCAACAGAAGCAGTAAGCAGGCCAGAAGAGTGAAGACGCAACTCTCTCTTCCAAACCAAACATCAGCCATCATTACAAAAGGGCTACCAAAAAAGAACAAGTGTATGCATCAAACTAAATAAAGATCCTACTACACCAAGTGTACGCATCTAACTAACTGGCTCAGTTAGACGTTACTATTTATTAAGCTGTGGAGATTGGCTGACGGCTTGAACCAGATGGGTGCCTGACGGGGGAAACTCCAGCCAGCAGGTCGAAGTCTGATACTTGCGACCCTCTCTCCTACTTTGGGCTGCAGAGCGTGGCGGCACATATCAGGGTATGGTGCATGCAGAGACGCATGGTACGCTGTGTACACACAGTTTTGCCTGATGAACGAAACCGCGCTGCCATCATGATCCTTGCCGTCGGTTATCTCCTGGTTAATCGGATAATTCAGTCCGACAAACAGAGAGCGTGTACCAAGGCTACTTACCAGCCTCCAGTCAAAAATTCCTGAAGGCCCAGAGAAGCTGGGATCCTGCTCAAAGACCTTGCAGTGACTGTGATTGTATTCCGCGAAACAACACGTCCGGTACGTGCGAACGATCATCAATCTTTCGCCGTCGTCTGATCGAGCCAGGAACCACCTGCAACTGCCATGCCGCTTTTCTTTGAAAGGTTCTGGGATTAGGAAGGGTAGGGACACCAGGCGGCCTACAACATCATATCAAGTTGGAGTCAAATAAAAAAGGGCTCTTGGTTTAGTCAATCTTAAGAACAACATGTTATGAGCATGAATATTTTTTCAGCAAATGTTGACAGTAATATAAGCAAGCCATCATGATATCATAGGAAAGTAACATACTGCTGTAACAGCCGTTTGTAGCGATGACTGGAGTAGGCCAGCAATACGTCCAGCCATAGAAGGAGTCGACAGCGTAAATGAAGCCCTTGTGTTCAATGGCATCAGAGAACCATGGAGGATGTATGATCCTGCGATGGACGTGCAGATTTATCCACTTACCGCAGTGACCTGTCAGATAGGCGAGACCGCGGTTGAAGAACGCAATTAGCCTGAAGTCTTTATAATTCGCAGATCTTGTGGGCACTTGGCAGATTACAACCTTGAGCAAATCAAACTTGGTATCATGTTGGCTACTGTAAGATTCCGAGTATTCTGGGCCGCGGTGCCAAAGCAGTGCAGTGTTAATCGAAGGAAGGGGGATCAATCGCCGGGTGTAGACCTCCACGAGCATCCAGCTGCCGCGACCGTCGACGAGCACCATCCAAGACGTGTTCATGCCGACCCAGTACATACCGTTAATGTAGTTGAGGCTGACGGGGATCGGATCGCAGTCAAGGGGGTTGATGCTCGCCACCCTATGATCGTTATGCTGCGTGACACGCCGTTTCTGAAGATCAGGCGACATCAGCAAGCAAGGAGCTGGCTTAAAAAGCTCCGGCCTGAGGGCTTTGAGTAAACGGTACAGCCCCGACGAGCACGCGGCGAGCGGCATGGTACTGAGATTGTCCACACGCGAAACAATGAGCTTGATTACCTCTGTGGGGAGCGAATTCCAGCCACTCTTTCGGCAGACGCTGCTCGGTTCTGCCATTGTTAGTGCTTGGGTTTCGGACGAGGGGGGAGGCGCCTTAGCGGGGATGGAAGATTGGACGAGATTATGTGCGGACAAAGATGGAGAAGCGAATATGTGCTGCGGGAAGTGGACAGGTGATGATGACTACAGCACGCCGCTTGACTTACGAGACACATACCAGCAGCGTAGGGTCATGTCGATGCCAGACAACTTGCTTGAGTGATCACAGTACTGGTACTCCCTACAATGCTATGCCCTAACTTGCTTGAGTAGAGTAGTAGAGTAGGACTCTGCTCTACTACTAGCACCGGAGGAGTAGTATATTCTAATCTAAAATAGTTACAAACTTCAATGCCCGAGCGTGGAACGACTACGAACCATGCTCAAAGACCGTGTCTACGTGGTGTTTGGACATGGGCGACAACCTCAACGCCAACGGTGCTGCTCCCGTTGCACCGTATGTGTTTCTGTCCTTCCTGTTCGAAATCGTGGTAGAATTCATGTTTCTACTCTGTATCCTACTACTATGCTAGTCCACATGATTAGTTTCATCTCTGTTATAGCCGTCATGATTTATTTTGTGCTTATTCGGATTAAATCTCGTAGTAACTTGCTCATATATTCAACTGGCGCAACGTCCCCTACAGCCACTCCCGTTTCATGGACGGCCTGGTCGATGTTGGAATTTTGCTAGTAGGCCTTTATAAGGTGAGCTCTTCTACCACTTGTATGAGCATGAGAAGAGGAGACCTACACGCGCGCTCCTCCTCCTCGCTCGCCTCGCCACGCCACGCCTCGTCACGACGCGCCGCGGGTTGCGGGATTGAGCCGAGCCGAGGACAGAGCTATACTCCCACGACCTACCCGGCCCGCACTATATAGTTTCTCACCACCGTTCCAGATCATTGCGCCGCCAAGCAAGTCTTCTCCATCCCTCCTTTCGGTGTGCACCGGGAGAAGGGACAGCAGGCCTCCGGAACCCCGCCTCTCGTGATCCTGTACGGGAGAGGGGCGATCAGGTTTTTGGGGAGCGCACTCGCGCGACTGCTGGCAGCGACGACTTCGCGAACGACGACTTCTTCCCCGACCTCGGCAACCTCATCCTCGACGACATGGGCGACAACGTCAACGCCGGCAACCAGTGAGATACAGGGTGTAGGAAGCGGTTTGGGAATTTGCATGCCTTTCCAACCAGTGAGATACTCCGTACAAAGTACGACAGAGAAATAACCACAGAGAAGGAAGCTAAAAGTAAACAATCAAACGAGCATTTTTGCATTTGTTTTGCATTGAATCGTTTCACAAGCTTGACTAGTGCTGTTTTTCTACTTTTACAAAAACCGCATCGTAATGTTAAAACGTGCATTTGCACGTACATAAGTAATAGTAGTACTCCCTCCGTCTAGGTGTATAAGTCTTCCCTCCTTCTTGGTCACGGTGCACAACCGAAGATGACTTATTGACCTGGACGGAGGGAGTAGCACAGTCTGCAAGCATATATCGAGAGAGACGTGTAGTGCGATAGTATATAGTAAAGTTTGTGCTATATGCACGTACTTGCAAAATGCGTACGAATACACAAGGTTTCCAAACTTTCCCTTTTACATACTTAATTAAGGACGCTAAAAATTCCTGAACGTTCGGGATTTATCATTTGCGTCCCAAAACTAATGAGATCGCCTTACGAAACAAAAATTATACTCCTCCTAAAAGCCACGGTGCTCGCAGGAGCGCTTGCGGTGCACCACGAGTGCCCTGGTGCTCGGCCGTTTCCCAGCGCGCCGACAGAACACCTCTTCCTCAGCCTCGCAACTCGCGAGGTGCTGATTGGCGGCTTGCCGGCGGGCGAGCGCGATCTCACCGGTGTGGTGATCCGGCGCCAACAGGTACTCCTCCTCGCTGGAAGCATGCACCCGGTCCATGTACCGCTAAGCGTAGATGAGGCGCTTGGGCCCGACTGCACTTAGGGCGTCAGCACGGGCGTCCTCCTCCACCCTCACGGCCCTCGCACGAGCCTTCTGCCAAAGAGCCAATTGCCTGACTCTCTCGGACGCGACATAGGCCTCCCAGGCAGCTTGTTCTGCGGTGCGCTTCTCTTCCTCGGCCTTCTTCTCCGCCTCTATTTTGGCGCGCTCTGCTAGAAGCAAAGCCTCCCACAAGGCGACATCCAGTTCTTTCCAAAGCTCCTCAAGGTTGGGGGGCTCGGCGGGCGGCGCGGTGTTCTCCTCGTAGCGGGGAGCCGACGCGTCCTCCGGTGCGTGTGCTGGCGAGATTGGGAACGCCGACGCGTCCACCTCGATGCGTCCCGGCGAGGAGCGGAATGCCGACGTGTCCTCCTCGACTAGTGGCGGCGATGAGCGGAACGGCGATGCGTCGCGTAGCGGCGAGGAGCGAAACACCGACGCGTCCTCCTCGACTAGTGTCAGCGAGGAACAGAACGGCGACGCCTGACCGTCCGCGTGGTGCAGCGAGGGGCTCCTAGGGCTTGGGAGGGGCGATGCCATGGTGGTCGACGTGAGAGGGAGGGGGAGGAGATAGCAATGAACGTGAACGTGAGGGGGAGGAGATAGCGATGTCGTGGGAGGCATAGTATTTATAGCGAGCAATGGCACACCTACGTAAGATATGGACTGAGCTGCACTGACTTAACTGCTGGTCTAGTTGCGTCACTGACATGTGGGGTAGACCCCTGTTGGGGCCATATGTCAGTGACTGAATGCACCTGCAGTTAAGTAACAACTACGTGGGCATATTTGTTGGAGTAAATTACGGGGGAGCGAAGGGATGGAAATATTGCTGGTCACAACGGATTGGACGAGCGTGGGGGAGGAGAGTCATGCATGCAGATTTTTTCACACGGGGTGGAGTGGTGGGACCGCCAGAGGGAGAAGGAGAGTTTGGCAGGCATATTGTTTCCACACATGGAGAGGAAAAGAGGTGGAGACGAACGGGCTTCCTGCAGGTATGGGGAACGGTGCATAATAAGCCATCTTGCATGCCGGGCTAGGTACAGTCTTAAGTCATTAAAAACAAACACGCCCCACACATGTTCATATTTCAAGGTGCACTAAATTATTGCATGCGATGATTAAGGCTGGCCATAATGGTGGTATCTTAGCTGGTATCATGCACACGGGAATAGCAAACATGCTGATGTGGCAAAGAATTAAAGAAGAGAGGGGGGTTAGAGTAACTAGTGTTCATGCATGCATTGGTAAACACATTTTTTGTGGAGAACGACAGCACTAGTTGAGTACTTTTGCAGACTTCAAAAACTATTCCACAATGTGTCAACATTCACAATGTCAAATCAATATTTTTACACTCATTATAAAACGTAGTTCTTATACTCATTATAATCAGTACTCCCTCCGTCTAGGTGAGCAAGTCATCTTAGATTGTGCACTGTGACCAAGGAGGAGGGGAAAACGAGAGATCTTAATGTTTATTTGCTAATTAATAGCATTGCATGCAATGAACTAACCACTGCATGTCGTGTTTGGTAGTCTCAAGTCATTAAAAGCATGCACACCCACATCTCCTATTGGTTGATATGTCAAGAAACAAGAAACGAGGTAGAAGTTAATGCACCGCGCCTAAGTGTTTTGGGAGTATTGTAGATATTGATATTTTTAGTATAAATTTGGTCGTGGGATTTCATTGATGCCTGTCAAAGCGTTGACAGGTCTGCTATGCGTGACCTGAAGATGAAAGCGTTGAGCATCTCGAAGTTGATCAACAATCTTCAATTGTCAAAGATTAGCCGTTCGGCCAATAAGGTGGCACACTTAATCGCTAAGTATAGCTTTGACAATAGATTAGATGGTATTCTTGTAAATAACGTACCGCCCTGTGTGGTGAATATTGTATCGAATGAGTGTACTGGTGTGGCTGGTTAATTAATATAAGGTGGTGTTCCAAAAAAAATATAAATTTGGTCAAACACTTTGCAAACGGTTGACGGGAGTAAAAAGGACCAGAGGGAGTATCATGCATGCGGAGTAGGCAAAAAAATTGCTTGTCTAAAAAAATGGCAAAAAAGTTGCTCATTTATAGCCGGTCGAAGTATCAAAGGGCGCGACCGCGCGAGGGAGGCGAAGGTCGTGGGAGGCGCGATGTTTGACGGAATTAAGTGAAGTTACATCCATGCGCCGGCATGGCGTGCGAACAGGCAGAATCTATACCGTCAGGCCTATGATATGCGTCTAGTAGACATGACATCTAGTGGGCCCCGCATAGTTCTCGAGAACTCTTTGGGGGCTTTTAGCCGTTTATCCACCGGGCAAGCCAGGAACCCCACGCCATTCGCACACCCTACTCGTCCCCGTCTTCTACCTTACAACAGTTCGCTCCCAGTCGTCCCATCCTTTCACATTAATTTGCTCCCAGTTTTTTTGCGGGGCACAACAGTTCAACTTCTCCTAACCCTCCTCCAAAATCCATGGCCTCCCAAATCTCCATGGTCGCCGCTGAGTACCAGGTTAGAGCCATCACCGGCGATCAGTTCATCGTCATCTACACACGTGGATCCGAGACGGTGAAAGCATGACTTGCTCGCTTCCTACACATGTTCAACAGTTCAACGGATGAGTGGGTCGCTGGGCTAGATGTTGAGTACACCACAGTCCTGGGACAAGAGAAGGATCTAAAGGACGAAGAGAGGAAGAAGCCTGCCATGATCCAGGTTTGCATACATAACGTTTGCTTGGTCTACCACATATGCCATGCCGACGTTGAGTGCCGGGATTTTAAGAACTTCCTCAAGGACAAAAGAGTGAAATTCGTTACTGTAGGCTTTAAGAACGACAGTGATGTCCTGCGTCGGATAGGTCTCGTTGTAGGCCAGCCCTTCGATCTCCAGAAGGCAAGCCTGGTGTCCTCCTCTCAACCTTCAATGCTGACCCTGACAGCAGCCATGATTGATCCTTCGTACGCTAAACTGAAGAAACCTCATCACGAGTTTCATCATGCATGGGAGTCGAAGACATTAGATGAAGATCACATCCTGTACGCAACAATGGATGCCTACCTTTGTTTAAATATCTACAAGGGTTGGATGAAGAAGCAGAGCCCAGTGTCCGGTTCAAGCAAAGAAGCGTCGGCGAAGAGGAAGAGGAAGAGGGACGAGGACGAGGACTCGGACTCCAAGTAGGTGGCAGTGCCGTCGCTCATGCTGGTTCTACTGCAGTGTCAAGCGGACTAGTTGCTTATTAGTTTATTTTCAAGGGTGTGTTGTGCTGAGGCCCCAGCAAAACTATGTTTATGTTCTTTCTCGTTATTTGAACTCTTTAGTACGTACAGTAGTACTAGTACTATGTCTTACTACTGTTCTTCTTGCAGTTGGTACTACTGCTCGTATCTTCGTGTTCCTACTATACTTAATACGTTCGTACTAGTAGTATAATTTGGGCCAGTCGATTTGTGAAAGAAGTTCGACGGAGCGAAGGAAGAAGACGGCAAAAGAGGTGGAAGAAGCCCTTCTAGCTATCCATGTTGCATCAAACGGCTCACATGAGTCGACTGACCCAAATTGCTCCTTCAGATTGCAGGATCCACGTGGCATTCAAGGTCTCGAAGGTAGATTCCGCGTCTGCATCCGGTTTGCGGGCTCGACGCGCGCGCGACCGACTTCCGCCGCGACAGCCACCATGCGCGCCTCCTCCGCGTGGGCGGAGACGACAATGACACACTAGTTCCTCCTCGTCGGCGTGATGGAGCACACACTCGTCCTCCTCTTCGTACGCTGCGTGCATAGACGCGGCTCCACCAGCTGCTCGCGTGCTTGGCAGGGCGGCGGCATCGCGAGGAGGGACTGCAGACGACGTGAGCAGGCGAGCCTTCGGCTTCATGGCACAGGGATGGCGGCGACACGGCGGTGATGGGCGAGAAATTGATGGCCGGAGCAGGCGGGAGCTGGCATGCGCAACAGCGGTGGCGGCATATTGATGAGTGCGCGTGTGGGAGCTTACTTTAGTTTTATATATAAGGTTGGTCAAACTTAAAAGAAAACAGTACTAGTACACGTAAACATTAGACTTAGGCAGCGCTTTTATTAGTTACTAGCTTATGTTCTTGCCCATTGTGACCAGCCTTAGTACCACGGCCATGATACGGAATCCTGTGCAAGCGCGTGAACCGTGGCCGCGCGGTCGATCTAACGGTGCGTCACCATGTCGCGCTCGAAGGACATCCACCGAAGCTTTTTGTGTGTGTGAAAACAATCCTCGAATATTACTCAACTTTTTTTCCTGTGAAAGTTCTTGACGCCACAATATTTCCATACATTTGAATTTAGCTCCAGTTCGTGTTTATTTGGATTTGGACGTTTTAGGTGCGCCCTAGTTTTTTTTAATACTGATTTTGTGTGTGTGACTGAGAGAGAACGTGTGTATGTGTCCATATGTGTGTTGTGGCGGAAGGGCAATGTGGAGACGGTGTGCGTGTGATACATACATAGAGAGGTGTGAATGTGCAAATGATCGTGCATGAGTGAGACATAGACAGATGCCGATACATTGTGTACACATGAGAGAACGGTCTTCTAGTTTACTTGTGTTTGTGTGTGTGAGACAGAGAGAGAGAGAGACAGAGAGAGGAGCATCCGTAACACAACAACCATCTCTCTCGATTTGTCCGTCCCTCGCACGGTCGCATGCAACACATGCATCAACGCGCACATTTTGACAACCTCACCCGGCCCCTGCCCACCTCAAGGCCCGCACAATGTCTTCGTGAATACCCATTTCTCTCCTTAGGTTTGTTTTCTCTCAATGTCTGACACACACACACACACACAGAGACATACACAGCACAACACAACACACACACACACACACACACACTCCCCCGAGCACACAATTCATCCCCATCCAAGTTTATACGGCGACCACTCTCGCTTGTGCTTCTTTGCACCCCAACATGCACAACATCTCAATCTTCAAAGAGGGAAACGAGCAGATTGAAGACGGCGACCACACCACGCTAGAGAATGCGGGGTGGTGTGACGACAGCAGACTGACTCCTCCCCCACCCTCTCACTCTTGCACAAAATTACCAATCCCTCTCTCCCCCGCACAAAATTGTCAATCCCTACGGAACAGGCCTACGGATGACGCTTGGTAGGGGGCTGTTTTCGTAACTTCAGGTTCACCCTACCCAGCCAACCCCACCCCGGCACCCAGAGTAGTACACCTGAATACTCCCCAATTTCTATCCCCACTGCAAAATAGACTTCTCCACGGCACCGCAGCCTTCGTGCTCCCCCCTTTACATTGGCGCACTCGTCCACCACAGCGCAACTGCCTCATCGACGACCTCGTACGCCGCACTGGAGCCGGTCCACCATCGTCGTCGTACACGGAGCCTCTTCCCCGCCATCGTCTTCCATGGTCTCGGATCTGCTTCCCGGAAGCCGACGCCAAGCGCAAAAGTACCACCGTTGTGGACAATGAACTGACTCCCGTTGCCGACCATGACTCACAGAGGCCGCCGCGACCATCGTTCTCCTCCTCGATTGGTAATGTGTGTATTGAATCACTTAGCAGTACATGTGCAGTTCCAATTTTGTTCATACCAAACCTTCAAATTTGCTGGGTGCTATTGTTCCCGTAAAAGTAATTGGTTATAGCCTCCATTGTCCAACAGAATATCGGCTTGTAATTGTGCGTCGCTCCTGTATCGCGTTGTGCTTGGGTAGGTTTTTCATCTGCAACCAGTAGTGTGGCAAATGATGGAAATGTTTTTAGAACTAGAAAAATGCCCATGCGTTGCACACATCAAGATGCATTTGTATGAGTAGTTTATCTTGTTGGAGATGCTCTAACATGGCAGACGAGTGCTTTAATGTTGCCCACAAGATGCGTGAGTATTACTAGTAGTATATTTTTCTTGCCATGTTGAGATTTTAAAACCACGAGTGCAAACATGCAGAGGAGCAATGAAGACCAAACATGGGATATTCGGGACATCTTCAAGGAGCATGGCAAGTTAAAGAGGAGCTGCACCGAACCTGTAAAACGAGCTTTGGTAAGTAACACCCTTTCAATTACTTTCGTGTAGCCTCGTGTTCTTCGATGTGTATATGTTGTAGTTTTTGTTTCTCTTAAGCGTGGTGTTCTTCGATGTGTAATAAGAAGAGTCTTAATCATCCTAATGCTTTCATTTTTAGCTTGATATAGGAAGTGGGTGTTCTCACCTTGTAGTCAATTTTTATTTATTTTTCCTTTTGAATTCACTTCTCCGAGTTCTGTTTGTCTGGCTTCTACTAAATGGATCTAGGTTGCTCTGAGTATTGATCTAAAAAAGAAGTAACTTCATGTCAGGATGCAGTTCCTGCGAGGAGGGAAGTATGGTCAACCTCGAGATCATGTTTCCAAAATGAGGCTGGATTACACACAAGGTGCCAGTTCCCTAATGATGCTGGATTAGACACAAGGTGCAAATTCCCAGATGATGCTGGATTACCCACAAGCCAGGTGGAGTCGTCAGCTGTTCGTGTCCTCGTGGCATTAGTAAAGGCTGAAAGAAAGCATGCATCAGCCCTTGAGAATGTAGCTGAGTTCCTGAAGAAGCGAAAAGAGCAATCAGATGCTCTCTTCACCCAAGCCAAAGAAGAGATGCAAGAAGCCAGAAATAAGCCAGCAGAGGCAGAGCAGGCTAGGCGTCTCCTGCTATCTAAAACTGTTGTCAATACAAAATTTCCTTCATAATAGCTAGGTTTAAATATTTATCCAGTCAGCATGCCTGTTGTGATGTTCGTGCATCTACTGATGTGGCACAAAATGTTTTTTTCAGGTCATATAATAACAACAATTACTTTCCAAACAATAACAGACGAAGCATTGGACATGGTATAGTTCACGCGCAAGCCCGACATTCCAAGTTCAACTTCCACATCAAACTCATGTTCACAGATATCTGCACATTCATACATAATGTCCACAACCATGATTCACTTCAAAGCCAAAAAAAATGTGAGGAGAGTTATAAATAAAGAAAATCCTCTACTAGTTCCTGCTACCAGTGCGAGCACAACAAGTCAAGACCATGCGTAAATTGATTATATTTTAGTCATTTTTTGTGTTCTAAAATGCCTGCCAGCTCGCGGAAGGATGTATTTCCGGCAAACGCGCGGATTCAATGAAGGCAGGCAGGGCAGTCTTAAGCTGGTTGCACGCGGCGAGGAGGCGTGCTCAGCCGGGCCTGCAGCGAGTGCGGCCCTCTTGGCCGGCGCGCCGGTTCAATGCCTGCGCTATGAGAGGCCGCGTCCGTGTCAGAGCAATCACTCCCTCCAATCCTTGTTTGTTTGGGTATAACAAAATCTCGTTTTCCATTCACATTTTACAAGTAAAGTTTGTGGAAAAACTTTGACCCAAAGTACGATGGGGACTAGTAAACCAGAATGGGGGTAGTAGTTTTTTTAATTGAAGAAGGGTTTCCCCTTCCGATTTTCATTAAAGAAAACCAGCATCTAAATCTAAACCATAATATTTTCCCTAGAACTACCAGGTTCAACATCTCGCAACATAAACCCATACAACCTCCATCGCAAAAACAAACAAACCATACAACCATACGCCAAGGAGGTATATAGTACTATGAATTCCATTTTCGCTCCATACCAATCGTTCTAAAAACTACTTACTACTTATAACGCGCCATTGAAAATCGGAACTCTTAACCCCACTAAAAAAAACGATATTTTAAACGTGGCTACTCGATCTGTGGCAACTGGCGAGCCACCGTGCTCCAAGTCGTTCACCTGTGGTCCCGACCATCAACTCCTATGGAACAAACTATCACGCGAGCTGACTATTCCTACAAAAGTGCTCCACCACGTACCCGGTACCCGCGAATGCAGCAATCGTGCCCCTAGGGTTTTAGGGTTTATTTGTTAACGTCGCCTTTACGTAACACTCATGTGTGCGAGACAGCGGGAGGCCGACTGCGTGCGTGCACCTCTTCTCTTCGTATATGTACTCCACCGTTTGTCTGGTGTCCAAAAAAATTATAATAACTACTAGCAATGTGCCAATGCGTTGCCACACGATCAAAGTAGATTAATACAGTGGCGGAGCTAGATGCAGACTACGCCTGGGGCTGTGCTATGTTGAGTGATAAACTTCTATGATTTTCTACGCTTTGCATGAAGAAATTACAAAGGAAGTTGTTTCTAGGCCTGGGGCTATAGCCCTAGCTGCCCCAGGCCTGTCTCCGCCACTGGATTAATACATATTCACCTATTTGATAAAAAAATTCTAGCTTGGAAATACGTATATCACTAAAAATATGTTATGTTTCACTCAAAATATATTCCTTTGGCAGTTTTTATGAGATAAGGGAGGAATGTTGTTGGTTTCAAGATTCGAGAAGTGGTATATGTCTAATTTCTACTCTTACTAGCAAGATGCCCGTGCATTTCATGGAACATCAAGATCTTATGAGAGAAAAGGATGAATGAGGGAAGGCCTTATCTGCAAATGTGGTGAAGAGTGCGGGTAAATTGCCATATTTTCCTTCCTATCCGTCAGATATAAATCAGACGACCTACATTACAGGATGGCAGGCCCACCATCATCACCAACTCTATTTTTTATCCCTACTATTATAATAAGCATTGTCGGTGATGATCGTGTGTCTGCCATCCTGCAATATAGGCCGTCCGATCTATATCTGACGGATAGGAAGGAAACTATGGCAATTTTGCAAAAAGATATCCACACCCCTCTCCACATCTGCAAATAAGGCTTTCCCTCGTTCATCCTTTTCCCCCACAAGATAAACTACTCATACAAATGCATCTTGATGTTCCATCAACGCATGGGCATCTTGCTAGTTGTTGCAAAAAGCCCATGTGTGTGTGAGAGAGAGGGCAAGTGGAGGAGGACGGAGTGCATGTGTGACAAAGGCACAAGGAGTGTGTGTGCGATAGGTATCAGCTTAAAATGAGGCGATAGTGTGTGTGTGCACGATCGAGAGGGCGTGTGTCGGTGTCAAAACCGGCGGATCTCGGGTAGGGGGTCCCGAACTGTGCGTCTAGGCCGGATGGTAACAGGAGGCAGGGGACACGAAGTTTTACCCAGGTTCGGGCCTTCTCGATGGAGGTAAAACCCTACGTCCTGCTTGATTAATATTGACGATATGGGTATTACAAGAGTTGATCTACCATGAGATCAGAGAGGATAAACCCTAGAAGCTAGCCTATGGTATGATTGTTGATGTGTATGTTGTCCTACGGACTAAAACCCTCCAGTTTATATAGACAGCGGAGAGGGTTAGGGTTACATAAAGTCGGTTACAATGGTAGGAGATCTGAACATCCGTATCGCCAAGCTTGCCTTCCACGCCAAGGAAAGTCCCTTCCGGACACGGGACGGAGTCTTCAATCTTGTATCTTCATAGTCCAGGAGTCCGGCTGAAGGTATAGTTTGGCTATCCGAACACCCCCTAATCCAGGACTCCCTCAGTAGCCCCTGAACCAGGCTTCAATGACGACGGGTCCGGCGCGCAAATTGTCTTCGGCATTGCAAGGCAGGTTCCACCTCCAAGTACTTCATAGAAGATTTTAAACACAAAGGTGCTGTCCGGCTCTGCAAAATAAGTTTCCACATATTGACATAGAGAGAATAATAATATTAACAAAAATCTAATCTACTGACGCATTCCGTGGTGCGACACGCCACGGCCAAGCCTTTATCCGAGTCGTTTAATTATCCCACCTCAGCGTGTTGTGCGAGGCAGTTTCCTTGGCACATCTTGTTGAAGCAGAGATCGTGTCCCCTCATTTCGGGATTCTCATCAATACGGGCGTGGGTAACCCAACCGCGCCTTTGATTACGATGCTTGGAGATAAGCAAGTTTTACCAGGCTGGTGGGGACACATAATCGCGTCTGCCCATATAAGGGGATAAGGATCCACCTTTTCACCCACGCCTTCTTCCTCCTCTGCCTATCCATTCTTGCGCACTCGAGCTCCAGCGCCCAAGTCCGCACTACCACCTCGACCTTCTCCACTCATGTCCGGAGTGGGAGGCAAGTGGATGGTCTCCTCCGTCACGGAGGGACACATAAAAAACCTGAGGAAGGCTGGATATCTGGCCAGCGACATCGCGCACCGGCTCCCCGAAAAGGGGCAGCTCATCCCCACTCCTAGGCCCCATGAGAGGGTGGTATTTCTCCCCCATTTCCTCCACGGACCGGGCTTTCCTCTGCATCCATTTGTCCGAGGGCTCATGTTCTACTACGGCCTGGATTTCCATGATCGGGCCCCGAACTTCGTCCTCAACATCTCGGCGTTTATCGTCGTGTGCGAGGCTTTCCTCCGCATCCGCCCCCATTTCGGCCTATGGCTAAAGACTTTCAACGTCAAGCTGAAGGTGGTGCGCGGCAGCCAGGCGGAGTGCGGCGGCGCCATGGTTGGCAAGATGGCCAACGTTCTATGGCTCGAGGGCTCCTTCGTGGAGACCCTGAAGGGGTGGCAATCATGGTGGTTTTACATCACCGAGCCACACGACGCCGAATGAGTCGCACCCCCTGAGTTCCGATCCGCCCCCCCTACGTGGCTCACCTCCTGGAAGGAGACAGGCCTATCTTGGGGTAAAAAAGGAGAGATGACCGGACTCCAAACATGCATCCAAACCCTGGTGGACAAGAATCTCAAGCTTGTCAACATAGTCCAGGTGATGCTCATCCGCCTGATCCTCCCGTGTCATCAACGGGCCTTCAACCTTTGGGAGTTCGACACGGCGCAGCATCAAACTCTTAACAGGCTCTTCGACACGACGTACGAAGACGCATGGAGGATGCTTTTCAAGGGCGCCGAGGCTCCCGCATCCACCGCCGAGGATCGCGGATTGAGTACTCAGCGCCGCGCTCTGGCGGTAAGCTGTTTTTGTCTTTTTACAAGGTATCAGTTTTTCATAGTTTGACTCTATGCAGGATCTAAGCTCCTTTATATTTGACAGGATTGGGAGGTGACGTCCGGAGAGATCGACTGTTCGGCTCCTTTGCCCGAAGGCCCGACGGACGCCCACTTGGCGAAGCTGCTAGTTCCGGCACCCTACGTGGTGCCGGAGAAGAAGGCCAAGAAGGCCGCGGGGACTCGAAGGAGTGCCCGACGCCAGGAGGTGTCGGATTCATCATCCGGCGGCTCCGCGGCGCATTCCTCCCGTGAAGACGAGGAGGAAGAAGAAGAGACCTCTCCCCCTCCAGCGGGAAGAGAGAAGAAAAGGAAGGTCGCCCTCTCTGAGGAGGCCGGAGGGTCCAAGAGAGGAAAAACCCATCCTCCGGACTACTCCCCCGACGCCGACGATGGCGGAGAGGAGTGGCAGCCCAAGGCCAAGCCCCTGGCCAGATTGTAAGTATCCGGATACCGGAGTAATTCATAGTATTCGTTTTTTGCACAGCTTTCCCTTATGTCGAATATGTTTATGCAGCCCACCCAAAGACCGGCTCGACGCATCGTCGAGCGGCTCACTGGACCCGTCAGATGTGAACTCGCTTCCGACGGCTTCATCCCCCCGCCCTACGGACGACACCGAAGTGTTGTCCCAACAGGTTCCAAGCCGGGAGGAGGTGGTCCTGGAGGCGCCGCAAGGCGACCTCCTGGACTCCAGGAGTAAAGGGGATGAAACCCCCCAGGGCTCCAAGTCCGGCCCAAGGCCGGGCACTGCTCCGGAACCCTCAAAGGTTCCAGAGTCCGGCGGGCGACCTCCTTCCAAGAGGAACAAGCCCACCGTGCCGGTGACCCCCATCCAACCGGGGGCGCCGGACAATCTGTTGGAAGTGCTCGAAGGCGCCTCCACCGACGAGGGACACCGCACTATTATGAGTGCGGTGGTCCAGAAGGTTTAGTCCGCCAAGAGCGGACTGACTGAAGCTTGCACTAGCCTTTTAACAGGCTTTGAGGTAAGTAAAGAATGTTTAAATAATATTACCGCATAGACAGTAGCCCCCGATGCTCTGTTCGGCATTCGAGAAGAAAAGCCGAATAGAGGATCAAAGAATTCGCAGGAGTCTAACAAAAGGAGTCAATATGCGTATGCGGGCTTCTCTGCTAGCGTCCGCCGCACTGACTGCAGAAGTGGACGTGCTGAAGCAGAGCCTCGAGAAGTCCGAGCAAGAGCTCGGGCGTGCCAAGAAGCAGCTCGAGGAGAAGGAAGGTAAAAAATACCCTGTTTGAATATGTATATAAAAAGGTGCAATTGCAAAAAATGACAGGATTGACATGGCTATTATAGGGGCCACGTCTGAGGTGGCGACCCTTAAGCAAGCGCTGCTCGAGGCCGAGAAGAGTGCGGCCGCGGAGTGCACCGAGAGGGAGAGGTATGAGGCTGAGGTTGGCAAGGTGCGGCAAGAGCTCCAGGTTCTCATGAAGAAACATGAGAGTTTGGAGCTTGACTCGAAGACACGAGTGTCCGAGCTCGTGGCAGCTATAGAAAATGCCAAGTCTGCCAGGACCGAGTCCCAGAAGACCCTCTAGGAGTTGGATGAGGTGAAGAAGATAGCGGCGGGTAAGGCATTTTTTATGCAAAGTAAACATATAAACATGAGTTACTTGATACTTACCCGAATCCGGAGCTCTCCAGGGGCATTTGCAGATCTTCCCCGGAGTGTATCTGATGCCGCCGCATTCTATCGAGCCGAGGAGGGCCGCTCAACGGAGAAGGTGTTCTGGTCTCAGTATGCTGAGGCCGGACACCCCGTGCCCCTGAGCGACCTGCTGAAGCAACTGGTCGAGCTTCACAAGGCGGCCGAACAGGCCACGAAGGGCCTCCTAGTTCGGCTGTGGCCTGGAGAGGCCCTGCCTGGGAGCTATTTCGGGCTGGTGCGGCGGCTGGTGGAGGCCTATCCAAGGCTCGAGGTTATCAAGCGCTCCGTCTGCATCGAAGGTGCCCGTAGGGCTTTTGCCCGTGTTAAGGTGCACTGGGAAAGCTGGATGCGGAGAAGCTTATGAAGGACGAGCCACCAGCGAGGAAAGAGCATCGCAGGCCCGAAAATTATTATAAGGATGTTCTGAAGGGTGCCCGCCTTGTGGCGGATGAATGTACTAGGGATGTAATTTTTGAGTAAAACTCGCTCGTTGTTGTCCTGTGCGCTGGAAACTTGTTCATATGCGCTTAGCAATGCTGTTTGAATTTAAAATTTTACCTTCTGTGCGGCTGTTTATCAATTCTGAGAGATGGTGAGTCGTCGGCTTCTGCCCCCATGCCGCTAGTGCTAGGGTGTTCGGGGATAAACCTGAGCACTCTTTTCCCCATGTTTGGGTCCTTTGAGGGAGGCGCTCAGCCCAGCGAACGAGGCAATCGGACTATAACGCGTGAACACTCTCACTTAGCCATAGAATTCTATAATTTTAAATTTCAGCGAATCCCCTAGTATTCGGAAGACCGATTTCGGGGCGCTATCCACGCCTTGGCCGGACAGAGCCGACTCCTCGCCCGAAGCGGCATAAGTATTTAGGGACTCAAAAAAACCTCTCGAACAGCGACCAGCTCTCGCTTCATCATGACAGTCAGTTTTAGCTTTCTCCACTGAGGTGCTCGACCCAGCTCAACTGGGGCACAATCGCAGTGGTTCTCCTAGTGCTACCTTAGCCGATATAGCGGAACGTAAGGCACCAAAACATAGGAGCCGGGCAAACCCAACTATTGACCCAAGACATGATTCGGAGCCGATGCATATAATGCTATAAGTTCGGGGTGCCGCACTTGTGAAAGTGTTCGGACTTCTCACACCATATTGAGGGGTACTGAAGCCCCTGGCGTATTTTGGCCGTACCAGATTGTACGGGTGCAACATGTCGTTAAGGAAGAATTATTTATAAAAAGGTAAAGCAAAAATAGACAATAGCTATGCATTGTTTATTAAAAGTAGCTGCGATCAAAGTAGAACGATACAAGTAATGCGATAAACGAAAAGTTGGACTATTGAACATGTCTGCTCCAGGGGCAAGCTGCGGAATAGTATGCGAAACAGGTATACTGCTCGTGATAGAGACCACCTGGGATTTCCGTGATGCGGCATGGCTTGTCTGCTTCCCTGGTTCTTGCATCGTTTGTGCGATAATTGAACTGCCGAACCGGCCTTCCGAAGAGCAGAGTCCTTGAAGTAAGAGAAAAGAAAAAAATCAGCAGCCCCTGGTGCGGTTTAAGCCGTGTTTTGGGCATGCCGTGATGGTGCCCCTCCCCCTATGCCCATGGTATTTCTAGAGCGTAGTTATGTACGCGAAGTACTGGCGTCGCCTTTTTGTGGGGGTTGGGGTTGGGGCCGCATTGCTATGCCTGCTCGGAACGTGCCAGACGGTCTTGTTGTAGGTTACTCCGGGCGCGCTTGACGGTGTCCGGACGTTTAATGGCCGGACTGGAGAACTGCCTGGAGAGGCTGCTTTGTACTTCCGCTGCAAGGGCCGCCGTGTGCTCCTCTGTTCGGAGGGAGCGTACGGTGTTTCCATTGACCGTAATGACTCCGCAAGGGCCTGGCATCTTGAGCTTAAGGTATGCGTAGTGCGGGACCGCATTGAACTTGGCGAATGCGGTTCGCCCGAGCAGTGCATGATAACCACTGCGGAGCGGGACTATGTCGAAGATTAACTCCTCGCTTCGGAAATTATCTGGAGATCCGAAGACCACTTCAAGTGTGACTGAGCCTGTACAGCTGGCCTCTACACCTGGTATTACGCCTTTAAAGGTCATTTTCGTGGGCTTAATCCTCGAGGGATCTATGCCCATTTTCCGCACTATATCCTGGTAAAGCAGGTTCAGGCTGCTGCCGCCGTCCATAAGGACTCTAGTGAGATGAAATCCATCAATAATTGGGTCGAGAACCAATGCGGCGAATCCGCCATGACGGATGCTAGTGGGATGGTCTCTTCGATCAAAGGTGATCGGACAGGAGGACCATGGGTTGAACTTTGGGGCGACTTCCTCTACCGCGTATACGTCCCTTAACGCGCGCTTCTGCTCCCTTTTGGGGACGTGGGTGGCGTATATCATGTTCACCGTCCGCACTTGTGGGGGAAAACCCTTCTGTCCATTGTTGTTCGGCGGCCGGGGCTCCTTGTCGTCATCGCTATGCAACCCCTTGTCTTCATTGTCGGCGCTTAACCTGCCTGCCTGCTTGAACACCCAACAGTCCATGTTGGTGTGATTGGCCGGCTTGTCGGAGGTGCCATGTATTTGGCACAAGCGGTTGAGTATTTGGTCCAAGCTGGACGGGCCCCTGGGATTCCTTTTGAATGACTTTTTCCGATGACCGGATTTGGAGCCTCTGAATCCGGCATTAACTACCGTATCCTTAGCATTGTCGCCGTTGATGCGGCGCTTCTGCTGGTTGCAACGCGACCTGCCACTAATGTCCCTGGTGTCCGAACGACCAGGGTTCTTGGTCATATTGTTGCTACGAGCAAGCCAGCTGTCTTCTCCCGCGCAAAAGTGGGTCATGAGTGCCGTGAGTGCCGCCATAGATTTCGGCTTCTCCTGTCCTAGGTGCCGGGAAAGCCACTCGTCACGGATATTATGCTTGAAGGCTGCTAAGGCCTCTGCGTCCGGACAGTCGAGTATTTGATTTTTCTTTGTTAGGAACCGTGTCCAGAATTGCCTGGCCGATTCGTCTGGCTGCTGAATTACGTGGCTTAGGTCGTCAGCGTCTGGGGGTCGCACATAAGTGCCCTGGAAATTGTCAAGGAATGCGGCTTCTAGGTCCTCTCAACAGCTGATTGACCCTGTTGGTAGGCTGTTAAGCCACTGCCGGGCTGGTCCTTTAAGCTTGAGTGGGAGGTATTTGATGGCGTGGAAATCATCGCCGTGGGCCATGTGGATATGAAGGAGATAATCCTCGATCCATACCGCGGGATCTGTTGAGCCATCATATGATTCGATGTTTACGGGTTTGAAACCCTCAGGGATTTGATGATCCATTATTTCGTCTGTGAAGCACAATGGGTGTGCGGCGCCTCTGTACTGGGCGATGTCATGACATAGCTCCAATGAGCTTTGTCTACTGTGTTCGGCCCTGCCGAATTTGTGGCCGGCGTGACGGTTACCATCTCGAGCCGTGGGGTGCCCACGCGATCCATAGATCGATCTTGTTTGCCTTGCCTTGTCGTCCAACATGTCTTGTAGGTCCGGCGCATATTCCCATACCTTGGTACGGGGTTCGACTTGAGTGGAGGGCCGAGAGGCCTCTCTGTCGCGGCCATGAGGTGGCCTGTCGGCCACATCAAGTGCTTCCTCCTCTAATCGGGGTAGCAACCTGCACTTTGGGTAGCTCTTGGAGGGGCGTTCGAGTTTATGCTCTTCGGCCGCAAGGACTTTAGTCCATCTGTTGACTAGCAGATCTTGATCAGCTTTAAGCTGTTGCTGTTTTTTCTTGAGGCTTCTTGCCGTGGCCATAAGCCTGCGTTGAAAACGCTCTTGTTCGACGGGATCCTCTGGCACGACGAATTCGTCGTCGTCGAGGCTTGCCTCGTCTTCGGAGGGAGGCATACAATTATCGTCCTCGACCTCTCTGTCGGCCGCTCTCTCATGAGGGCTGATTTCTCCATCCTCCTGTGCTAAATCTTGCTCGGGGGGATGGGGTATTACTATCTCCCGTGCTGGAATCGCCATTTTTGTGTTGGCGGGATTTTGAGCGGCGCTGCTGATGCCTGCGCTTTTGCTGTTTCTTGGAGGGGTCATCCTCCGCTGTTCCATCGCCCTCTCCCTCTTTTGGGGTGTCCACCATGTATATGTCATATGACGAGGTGGTTTTCCAGGGCCTAGTAGGCGTTGGTTCTTCATCATCTCCTTCATCGGCGTCCATACCGTCGATGTCTTCGGAGTCGAAGTCGAGCATGTCCGTTAAGTCGTCGACAGTGGCTACAAAGTGGGTGGTGGGTGGGTTTTCAATTTATTCATCATCCGTACCCCAACCTTGCTGACCGTAGTCCGGCCAGGCCTCTCCTGACAAAGAGAGAGAGAGTTCAGTGATTTCAGGATATCGCCGAAAGGCAAGTGCTGAAAGATGTCCGTGGCCGTGAACTCCATGATCGGCTCCCAATCGGATTCGCTCGGCAGGGGCGCGGAGGGTTCGGAGTCCGGAGAAGAATCCGGCTCCATGGAGTCACGAGTCTTGCAGAGTACGGGGCTGGTGTTCGGCTCAACCGCCGTTGGGATCGCAGCCCCAAGGTGGCGTCCAACCGCCCATCCTCGATCAGCGCGGTCGGCTCCGAACTAGGGGTCGGAGCCAATGCGGGTGCGGCCTCCAGGGCACTGTTCGGCGGCAGAGCTAGATCATGCTCGTCGTGACAGTGCGGCGCGCTCGGCAGTGGTTCGAATCCGTCGAAGATCAAGTCCCCGCGGATGTCGGCCGTGTAGTTTAAACTTCTGAATCTGACCTGACGGCCGGGGGCGTAGCTTTCGATCTGCTCTAGATGGCCAAGTGAATCGGCCCGCAGTGCGAAGCCGCCAAAGACGAAGATCTGTCCGGGGAGGAAGGTCTCACCCTGGACTGCATCGCCATTGATGATCGTAGGAGCCATCGGGCCTGACGGCGACGGCACAGAGGAACTCTCAATGAAAGCACCAATGTCGGTGTCAAAACCGGCTTATCTCGGGTAGGGGGTCCCGAACTGTGCGTCTAGGCCGGATGGTAACAGGAGGCAGGGGACATGAAGTTTTACCCAGGTTCGGGCCCTCTCGATGGAGGTAAAACCCTATGTCCTGCTTGATTAATATTGATGATATGGGTATTACAAGAGTTGATCTACCACGAGATCAGAGAGGCTAAACCCTAGAAGCTAGCCTATGGTATGATTGTTGATGTGTATGTTTTCCTACGGACTAAAACCCTCTCGTTTATATAGACACCGGAGAGGGTTAGGGTTACATAAAGTCAGTTACAATGGTAGGAGATCTTAACATCCGTATCGCCAAGCTTGCCTTCCATGCCAAGGAAAGTCCCTTCCGAACACGGGACGCAGTCTTCAATCTTGTATCTTCATAGTCCAGGAGTCCGGCTAAAGGTATAGGTCGGCTATCCGAACACTCCCTAATCCAGGACTCCCTCAGCGTGTCTCAAGAAGGGAAGAAAAATCTACATAGATACAAGGAGAGGGAGAGAGACATGTATGCGATGGTGGAAGCACGAGTGTGCGGGTGTATAAACCTATCTAGAGGCTATCTAGTCGATAAATGTTTGTGAGAGAAATACGAGTCGGGGTGCAAAAGTGAGAGTTTTGTGTGTGTGAGAGAGAGACGGTAGTCGGGAAGGGGAGTGGAAGCAGGAGTTGTGCGTGTGTGTTTGTGTGAGAGAGAGAGGAGACGGTACTCGGGGTTGTCTGATCGGTAAATAATTGAATAATGTCAGTCTGGGATGGAGACAAAAAGGAGACCGCAACAAATATTGTGTCTACAGGAGAGATAGAGAGAGTAATTTTAGTGGTATGAGTCATATGTAGAGACATATAGGGTGTGTGAGAGAATCCCATAGAGAGAAAGACAAAGTGAAAGACGAGTGGAGACTGTGTGTTCGGCGGTGAAAAAGAAAGCTTAGGTACCGAGTGATACCAGAGAACAGTAGAGACGTGAGAGATAATGAAAACCGTGTAATTTATAATGATAGGGAGAGTGTGACACTTCTCAAGGGAGACGTCGAGAGACCATGTTTGCGAGGATAGGAGCAACATGAAGTGAGCGTGCGGTTGAGCTGGAGAAAAGAGAGTGATCGCTACCTGAAGGAGCATGCATGCGAGAGAGATGGGCGTGAAAGGAGTGAACAAAAAAGGGATTCAAATATTTGAATTCGAGATGATGATACATGTAATCCATACTCGAACCAAAATTGATCTATCTAACATGCATACTCATATGAATTCACGCACATCTATGTTATTTAATATGTAGATATTACTGATCCATATATTTTAGTAGAACATAATTTGGTTAATTTTTTTCGAATTCAACCTTAAGATTTTGAGATCGTTGTATTTGTAAATCATATTATACATATAAAGGAGCAGAATTCTTTGTTGTGCTTTTGAAAGTATACATAAAAAATGATGTATATAGAATGTAATTCCAATTGAAAATGGATCCCGCCCGAAAAAAATAGAATACAAACGGGATTCGAATTGAGTTGGCACGGTAAATGTGCACTCTGCAAAATTTGAATGAAGCGGGGAAAGTCACAGTAACCGCCCGAAACCAAAATCTGCAAGATGGAAATCACTACTGCCTATCCCTGCCACGCAAAGCCTATATGCTGGATTTCTATAGGTTTCGATAGGGGTAGGTTTGTAATTTCACCCAAACGTGACGTAACCGCCTCTCACCCGGATTCATACACGGTGGGCGCCAAAACACAGTGTGTCCTCAGCCGAAATCAACTCCCTCCTCGATTCATATTCATACACGATGGGCACCAAAAACAAACTCTCGTCGGCAAATATTCGGTGTATGCGAGATTACCGTCCTATCCCCAACCGACTAGTGTTGCTGTGATGTAGTAGAAATTTGAAACAGGGGCTAAGTTTGTAAATTTCCTCGCATTTGAGACAAGCGCACCCTGAATACATGGTTCCCCCTTCCTCTCTACCTCCCTTTTCCCCATTCGTACTCCGTGGGCGCCAAAACACCCTCTCCACCCCACCCTCCTCCGTCCACCGCCGTCCGCCACCCCATCCACTGCCGTCCTCCTCCACCATGCCGGAGCTGATACCTCGACGCCACCGTCCATTACAAGAGATCGACCTCTCTCATCCACGGCTTCGGACCGGGATCCTTGCATCCCGTTCTCTCGCTTCATCCCCGCCGTCGTCCACCTTGCCGGTGCCGCTCCTACGACCGTCTCGTCCATCGCGCCCTGCCGCCACCGTCTACCCTCCTAGATCTGCTTCCACGCTGTCGACAGCCATCGCTACCGCAGCACCGTCAAATTCTCAGCAGATGTGTACACGGCGCCGCACCAGAGGCGGTACTCTTTCGTATCTGCTCAACTTATTTATCGCAGCAAGAAAATAGATTGCCACTGCTTTACTCTGATTTCTTGTCTTGGTTGCGAAGTTGCCTTTGTCCGGTTTGCACCTTTAGGTCCGCCATGGCACGCTCAACACCATACTAGCAATGCTTATGGTTTTCCACTTTTATATTCCACACTAGTTAAATCACAGTAGACTAAATTTCAAAATTGGGTTAGTCGATTTTTCAGAGCTTGCCGGAGTTCGCCGGTGCGATGGAAGGGGCTCGGGCGGGGATGGTGGTTGTGGGGGGTGGTGGTGGGGCCTCGTCGAACGAAGAAAACTCGACGCGGGTGGGGGCGGGGGTGGGGGTGGCGGAGGAACACAGGCGGTGGAGCCGGTGGTTTGGCCGGCGGCCCGTGCGGTGTTCTGTATGGGAAGCATAGTATGTTCCTTGTCAGGAAGAGGAGCAGGGACATTTGCAGTCAACAGCTGATAGAGCTGGCCTGTACGTGATCGAGAGGCTTTCAATTACTAGCGGCAATACAACACCGTAATTTCCAGCCAGTTCCACTTTCCCGATTTATATATCCTGGTTATGGTGTACCCCTGTTATGTACACTATGATCTGCCTAGTTACTGTGTGCTCTTGTTATCATGGTTTGGCAATAAACTCTCTATACAGTATATTATGAACCTATCATCTGCCAGCTATCCTTACTTCTAGAGCCTATTTTTTGTGTACTTGTGCCAGATTATATAAATGCACGCACCATATTACAACACACATGAGCTCTCTCATCAGAATCCAGTGATAGCACACAAGTGTTTACAGGGGCGCCCCTATATCAGAATATCATCTGCATTACAAAGATAATCTCACAACTACTTATGTTTTCATGGTTCTCAGATATTATACGCAATTACAGTGAATATCAGAATTCGCGCATTAGAAGAATATTGTGGAACACTGCAATGACTTACAAAATTGGCAGCAATGCATTGAGTGCCATTCTGGAAGCAATGAAACTCGTACGCTCCCCACCTGTTGATTGTTGCTTAGAATATCATCCTAATGACTATTCTAACCTCAAGGAGTCAAAGGCAGATGGCCTGTCCTGTTCACCCATCAAGGTGTCTATTCTAATTTGGCAAGGTTTTATTGATTGCGCGTATCTTGCATATGTTGTCTTGCATTTCTTCTACTTTGTTGCACCGCCATCTGCTTAGTTTACTCATCATATATGTCGAGATTCCATGCCCATCCATTATCAATACATATTCCATCTGTCATCATACCATGTTTTTCCACTCAAATGCTGTTATTGTGCATCGGACATCAAAAAGGAAGAGGGTGATTGCCAAACCTGAAGGAGCACCAGAAAAGTCCTTGAAAAACATGGTGGTGCCGGAGAAATCAGACAGCATCCCACTTATATTGGTTGTACAACCAGTGACACAAAACGTAGGACCGACTCCAGCAGACTGTACCCATACTTCACTACCACACCACTAGCCCCACCACACAGGACCTGCACTCCAGCAAAAGGTATACCCATTTCATTTGCCATAGCACCAGCTGTACCACAGAAAAATCCCACTCCAGCAAAAAGTATAGCAAGTCCACCGGCCGAAGACCTATCCCAACTGCAGAGGCGGCCAATTCCTGCAGATTGGAACCCCATTCCATTTATTCCCAGTTTAAAAGACAACGCTTTAAATGTTGTTAGGGACTACGTGCATATATTCCCATCATGGGAAGATTATTGTGATGACAAACACCATTTTCACATCTTCCTGTCCAACTTACGTGTAAGTGCTATTATTCATGGTTATTATTTTACTGTTTTCTGCTGATTGAACACATCAATGATTTACATTACATTGTTGTAACTAGGTGAGGGTCAATCTGGATAGTCATGACGAGCAAAGCTTGCTTGTGCTTTTCAGGGAAGCATTGCAGCAGTATCGGTGTTACCTGAGGAAATCACACTTTGATGGCAAGTCTATAAACGAATTTCCGGTGAAGTCTCCTATGCTAAATTTAGAAGACATTGAATGGAAAAACCTTGTTATGCACTGGTCTCGTTCCCAGAATGAGGTACTGTCTATGAAATCACATGACAATTTGAACTTCTACTTTCCCGCATGTGCCTTACGGATCTTTTTTGCAGGAAATCTGCTCGAAGAAGAATTCCAGTTTGACAAGAACGACAGGATATCGCAAATATGATGTCCGGTGCTTTGCTCTTGTTAGTACCTGTTGTCCTGTATCACTGTACTTGCATACATACCTGGTTCATTATGTGACAATAGTATGCATGATAGCTTGCTTATCAATTGTTCGCTCCAAATTATCTGATCTGTATGAATGGTTACATTAGTGTAGAATATATCCAATGCCAATGTTTTTTAGCTTTGCATTATTCTTGTAAGTACATGGTGTCCTTTATCAGTGTACTTATAATGACATGTAGTTGTTCATGTACCATCACTCTGCAGCTTATTTTCCTTTGCCCTCCATTTTCTACACATCAGATCTATATTTACTCTTACCATAAGGTTGGTACTGAAGAAGTTTAGCTGTGCATTGCTCTTGGCTGTACCTTTTGCCTGTATCGCTGCACTTACATTTATAGCTACTTGGTTATGTAGCATCACTCTTCATCTTTTCTTAAATATTCTCCATTTTTTCGTATATTATCACATCTATATTTACTCTTAACAAAATGTAGAATAAAGGCAATGCTTCTGAAGAAGATTATGTGGTAAACTTCTTGAATTGCCCCCCCATAAGCATGGACAAGGCCTTTATAGAGCATGTCTTCACCAATAATGTAAATTTGTCCATCTCAAGCCTTCAAACTTTGTTGTATATATTTGGTTAGGCATGACTGCAACAGCTGTTTATTTTTGGTGTTTGCATCAAATTGCTTGTTTTTGAAGTTTATTATATGTAGTTCATAAAGAAAATTTCGTCCTTTCTCAATTTAAGTTTTCAGTTGGACAACCAAGTTCCTTCTTCATACCATGTAAATTAAACTACACAGAGCAAGTGATCTTCTTTTTCACTGCATGTATGCTTCTGTTCTTCATCTGTAATCCAGTGGTGTGGTGAACCTACCCACTACAGCACAATGTCATATTCTGCAATGTCTTAACTATGAACAATGTCATATTCTGCAATGTCTTAACTATGAACAATGTCATATCATTCTACTATTATTTAAACTGTCTCTTTATTTGCCAATCTGAAATGGTATAAATTGACAGCACACTAACCATTGATACTTATGAGTTCTTGATCTGTAATCCAGTGGTGTCGTGAAGCTGCCAACTCCTTCACAATGTCATTTCCTGCCATGTCTTGACCTGAACAATACCATATTGTGTTAATGCAAATTTAAACTATGTCACTTTATTCGTCAGTAAGAAATGTGATGAATTGTCAGCACTGATACTTTTATGTGCAAAACCTGTCATCTGTCTGCTTGTTTATCTTTCAGAGTGAGGAAGATATAAGTGTTGAACAAGCGCAGTCTCATCATCTTGCTCAGCTGCTTGCGCTGCAGCTCCCCAATAGGGCTAACCTTTCTTGAACTCTATTGAAGTGTTGTCGGTTTTGTATTAATCTGCTATCTGCTTGTGCTTTATTATCATAGTGGCGAACTTTGATGCCCAGTGGATGTAATATGCCGTAATTTCTTTATTGTATAGTATAGGTTTTATCTTATTCACGATGTTGCAGTTATTTTACTGTATATATATCCTGTCTTCGCAGTAAACCGGCCAAACCGTAAAATTACGATACATAATCGGGCCGTCATGCAATCACGATGTAGGTTGGGCCTGAAACGTGTTGATCAGCTCATGGGCCGACATCAGCCCGAAATGAACCCCAGCCCATGATTGTGCGAATCAAATCACGGGCTTTTAACAGGCCGAAAAATTGTCTCGGTCCTTGTTTGGCCCAATCAGATATTGGTTGCGAGCAGGCCGGATGCAAACCGGGTCGTAGTTAGGCCCAACTATATGACAGGCTTTTAACAGGCTGAAATTAATATAGGGCCGAAATGTTAAACGGGCCCTTAACAGGCCAAAACTAATATCAGGCCGAATTACTAAGTGGGCCTTTAGCAAGTGGGCCCAAAAGCATAGTGTCCAGTTGACGGGCCGAATCTGATATGGGCCATAATTAGGCCCAAAACCTCTTAAAGGGTCGGACCTGATCTGGGCCGTAATTTGGCCCAGAACGTGGTAGGCTTTTAACGGGCCGGATCTCATATGGGTCACTATTAGGCCGGAAGCGTGGTAGCCATTAATAGGCCGGATGAAATACGGGCCGGCATTTGGCCCAAAACATGGCAGCCAGTTAACGGGCCGGCCTACTAGGGTCCTCAAAATCTTGTGGGCCTACAGCTGGGCCGGCCCATTAATGTCGGCAAAATCTCGTGGGCCTTTAGCTGGGCCGGCCCATTATGATCCGCAAGAATTTTGTGGGCCTTTACCTGGGTTGGCCTATTATGGCACACAAAAATCTTGTGGGCCTTTACCTAGGCCGGCCCATTATGACCCGCGAAATCTTGTGAGCCTTTAGCTGGGCCAGCCCATTATGGTGTGCAAAATCTCGTGGGCCTTTAGCTGGGCCGGCCCATTATGGTCCGCAAAATCTTGTGGGCCTTTAGTTGGACCGGCCCATTTAAACTTGTTGGGCCATGCCACGTGTCGACGTATCATAGGTGCCTTCTGTCCAGTGAGTGGATGACATCTGTCCCGACGATGAGCCGACACGTGTTTCGTCTAGCCAATGATGATTTTACACATGGAAAATCCCCATTGGTCGGGGCTGTTAACGGGTTATCGGATCCAAAACCCGACCCGATAGTTTAACGGCGTTCCGTTACAGTGGATGCCACGTGTCGGTCACCCTTGACGAAAGCACTTCTGTGACGCGCGATTTATCGTCATGGAAGTGGACACTTCCGTGATGATAATTTTGGTAATGTCATGGAACACTTCTACGACAGCACTTATGACTATCTTGATTCTGTCATAAATTTGTCATGGATGTACATGCATGACAAAAAAAGTGACCTACTGTGACAAACACGTATCATTACGAAAGTGTATTTTTTTGTAGTGCATCTCCAGGTAATATTTTCCTCCATCAAAGATTCATAAGGCTACACCGATAGTGTGAATCTGGGTTCTAGTCTTTGTGTTGGGTCGTTTAGACCAAGTACAAGAGCAGCTTTATGCCGCTCGAAGCGAAGAACACGGAGCCAAAAGGCTGCTAGCAACAGGCGGGCGTGTATTGATGAAGGTCGTTGAAGAGAAAAAGAAACTTCAGGATTCGAACATCAACCTTGGCGAAGAACTGAAAGATGTGCGAGCGCAGCTAGCCGACTCTATGAAGGAGAACAAGAAGCTCCGCAGCGGCATATTCAGTATGTGACCGTTTTTTACCTTACAACAATCTGGAGGTAGCGGTAGCTGATATAGCTGTGATTGTTGGTGTGTTAACGAACTACCCCGAAGAGGAAGTGTCCGGATTATCAAATGATCTTCTGCAGGAGCTGTCGTAGTTCCACGAGCAGGCTCGGTAGGCTATGCGGAGTGTAGCCAAGGCTTTATGGCCATCCGACTCCCCTCCAAGGAGCATGGAGAAGCTGGTAGAGCTATTCAAGGGAGCGCGGCGGCGTATCCGGCTATGGAAGATATCTGCCTGCCGAGAGGGTGCGCGAGAGGCCTGGGCCATGGTGAAGACACGCTATACCAAGTTGGATCCTAATCACATGGCTCGGTTCAGGCCGGTAGGGCCGAATGGGGAAGAAATTCCCGTTAGTATAGTATATGACCAAGTAGCGTGATACGTCTCCGTCATATCTATATTTTTTGATTGTTCCATGCCAATATTCTACAACTTCCATATACTTTTGGCAACTTTTTATACTATTTATGGGACTAACATATTGATCTAGTGCCCAGTGCCAGTTCCTGTTTGTTGCATGTTTTTTGTTTCACAGAATATCCATATCAAACAGAGTCCAAACGGGATAAAAACTGATAGAGATTTTTTTGGAATATATATGATTTTTGGGAAGAAAAATCCACGTGAGACGGTGCCCAAGGTGGCCACGAGGCAGGGGGCGCGCCCCTGACCCTCCTGGGCCACCGTAAGGCGGTTGATGCCCTTCTTTCGCCGCTAGAAAGCTAATATCCGGATAGAGATAGTGTTAAAATTTCAGCCCAATTAGAGTTACGGATCTCCGGGAATATAAGAAACGGTGAAAGTTAAGAATCTGGGAACGCAGAAACAGAGAGAGACAGAGAGACATATCCAATCTCGGAGGGGATCTCGCCCCTCCCATGCCATGGAGGCCAAGGACGAGAGGGAAAACCCTTCTCCCATCTAGTGAGGAGGTCAAGGAAGAAGAAGACAAAGGGCCCCCCTCTCCCCTTCTCTTCCGGTGGCGCCGGAACGCTGCCGTGGCCATCATCATCATCACCGCGATCTACACCAACACCTTCGCCATATTCACCAACATCTCCATCACCTTCCCCCCTCTATCTACAGCGGTCCACTCTCCCACAACCCGCTGTACCCTCTACTTGAACATGGTGCTTTATGCTTCATATTATTATCCAATGATGTGTTGCCATCCTATGATGTCAGAGTAGATTTTCGTTGTCCTATCGGTGGTTGATGAATTGCTATGATTGATTTAATTTGCTTGTGGTTATGTTGCTGTCCTTTGGTGCCCATCATATGAGCGCGCGCGTGGATCACACCATAGGGTTAGTTGTATGTCGATAGGAGTATGTATTGGAGGGCAAGGGTGACAGAAGCTTCAGCCTAGCATAGAAATTGATGCATACAGGATTTAAGGGGGACCACTATACCTTAATGCTATGGTTGGGTTTTACCTTAATGAACATTAGTAGTTGCGGATGCTTGCTAATAGTTCAATCATAAGTGCATAGAATTCCAAGTTAGGGATGACATGCTAGGAGTAGCCTCTCCCACATAATACTTGCTATCGGTCTAGTAAGTAGTCAATTGCTTAGGGGCAATTTCACAACTCCTACCACCACTTTTCCACACTCGCTATATTTACTTTATTGTTTCTTTATCTAAACATCCCCTACTTTTTATTTACTTACTCTTTATTATCTTGCAAACCTATCCACCAACACCTACAAAGTACTTCTAGTTTCATACTTGTTCTAGGTAAAGCGAACGTCAATCGTGCGTACAGTTGTATCGGTGGTCGATAGAACTTGAGGGAATATTTTTTCTACCTTTAGCTCCTCGTTGGGTTGGACACTCTTACTTATCAAAAACTGTTGCGATCCCCTATACTTGTGGGTTATCAAGACCTTTTTTTGGAGCCGTTGCCGGGAGCAATAGTGTGGGGTGAATATTCTCGTGTGTGCTTGTTTGCTTTATCACTAAGTAATTTTTATTTGCTGTTCTTAGTTGTTCTCTATCTTTAGTTATGGATATGGAACACGAAATAATAAAAAAAATTAGGTGTACTTGCTACTCATGGAGATGGGGAACCTCCTAAAACCCTCGATGCTGGTTATGTGAAAAATATTATGTACTACTTTAATAATCCTGAGAAAACCCCATTCAATTATGTAATGGGAGTAATGTTGGATCAACGTGAATACTTTAGGGATTACCGCTTGACACAAAAAGGGAAACTATTATGGGATCAAATTCATATATTGAATTGGTATGCTAGGCAACTATGCTTGAGTTATGATTATACTTGTTGCTCTAAGGTGAAGGCTCCACACCTTCCCTTTTCATGTGAATTTAATGATAATGAAACCTTAGCTTCTTATGCTAATGGTATATATGATTACTATGATGTGGAACAAATGGAAGAATTTGTTTCTTTTAAGGGTGCTTATGAAATTGAATCTTTGTTTGAAAAGCATGAAGCTTATGATGATGATATTTATAGGCCTGAAAATTTAGCTATCTTAAAATATTGCTATGATAATTATGAATATAATTCCTATATGAATGCGCTTATTGAGAAAGTCTCCGCTGTCCAAGAAGAGACTAATATTTTGCAGGAGTTTATGGAAGAAGAAATTGATGAAATTGTGAGCTCATTGGATGAAAAAGATGAGGAGGAGAGCGAAGAACAAAAGGAGGAAGAGCGGATTAGCTACCCGTGCCCACCTTCTAGTGAGAGTAACTCTTCAACTCATACATAGTTTAATTTCCCTTCGTGCTTACCGGAGGATGATTTCTATGATGATTGTTATGATCCCATTGGTTCTTTTGAAATATCCCTTTTTGATGATGCTTTCTATGCTTGTGGCCAAGATGCCAATACGAATTATGCTTATGGAGATGAACTTGTGTCGTGGTATTCTCACAGGGGGCTTGCGAGTCGACAGATGCCACAAGGGCTTAGCGTGAGGGTAAGACTGCTGCTGATAGGACTGGGAGCGGGTATGCGAGTAGCACGCGGTGGTTTACCCAGCTTCAGAGCTCTCCGGAGAGATAATACTCCTACTGCTGCATGTCTGAGTGTATCTATCTAGGGTGTACATCGGGCAATACAAAGTGCTCCTGGAGCTGTATCTGGGATCAGTGCCAAGTGCATCTGATCTAGTATATGCAGGCGTATGGCCGGCTCTAGTGGCCGTGTATGGCCATGAGTGGCCTTGTGGCCATATGAATGTGGCCGTGGGAGTCCATCCTCCATGGATGGATGGATGTGAGCCTCTTTATATAGGAGAGGGTAGCTTAGGATGTAAGCTAGGTAGTGGCATGGGCTAGGCATGGTGGGTGTCATCCTTGTCCCCTGGGTCACTTCATAAATAGTGCCAGGGGACAAGTAACACTATACATGATGGCTGAGATGACACGTGAATAGTGCTCCGGTACGATCGTCTCGTCGGCGTCTTGTCGATGTCGCTTCGGGCTGCAGTCGGCAGCCGGCTGGCTGGCGCAGTCGGACTGAGGGGCTTTGCTAGCCCCGATGTCTTGAAATATCGTCTTGCCGTCCCCGGGGTACCCGTGGTCGATTACTCCGACAACTTGCTATAGTTCCTTATGTTAAACATGAAATTGTTGCTATTGCACCCACACATGATAGTCCCATTATCTTTTTGAATTCTCCAAACTACACTATATCGGAGAAGTTTTCTCTTATTAAGGAATATATTGATGGGTTGCCTTTTACCGTTGCACATGATGATTTTGATGAATATAATATGCATGTGCTTGCTGCTCCTACTTGCAATTATTATGAGAGAGGAACTATATCTCCACCTCTCTATGTTTCCAATATGACAAAATTGCAAGAAACTGTTTATACTATGCATTGACCTTTACTGTGTGTGCATGAATTGTTCTTTTATGACATGCCGATGCATAGGAAGAGAGTAAGACTTCGTCATTACATGATTGATGTTACCTTGTGCTCACCAATAAATTACAAATCATTGTTAGTTAAAATTGGCTTTGATATACCGTGGGATCCGGGTGGATCCATTACTTGAGCACTACATGCCTAGCTTAATGGCTTTAAAGAAAGCGCTACCAGGGAGACAACCCAGAAGTTTTAGAGAGTCATTTATTTCTGTTGAGTGCTTTCATATAGTTTAAAAACAACAAATATAAAGAGGGGAACCCAAAACTTTTTCAAAAAGGAAAGCGAAAGTGAGAAAGACAAGCATTGTTGAAGTGGGAGCTAGCCTTGAACTTTGTTCATGC
This sequence comes from Triticum aestivum, assembly GCF_018294505.1. Taxonomy (NCBI): domain Eukaryota; kingdom Viridiplantae; phylum Streptophyta; class Magnoliopsida; order Poales; family Poaceae; genus Triticum; species Triticum aestivum. Next base: position 656,791,159 of record NC_057800.1, on the reverse strand, counting down.
TCACGGAAACTTTGTGAATCTTGATTACAGAAAATTTTCAATAAAAATAATTATCCCCTTGTACAATTCCATTGTATTATAAAAATAATGTGCCAAGGTTTGCCTTTAGGATGTTTACATTTGCTTGATGGTTTGTACGGTGGAGGACAGAAACTTTGGCTGTAGTGCGCGATTTTACATTTTTGGCTGGAACGTCAAATGGTTCTGACTCTTTTTGCACTGTCTTCCTATACAAATTGCTTATTTTTCCTAATTTTCATAGAAATGTTCAAGTATGAGAAGTATGGTGAATGTTCAGATTATTACAGACTGTTCTGTTTTAGACAGATTCTATTTTTGATGCATAGTTTGCTTGTTTTGATGAAACTATCGATTCATATCAGTGAATTTAGCCATGAAAAAGTTATATTACAGTAGACACAATGCAAAAACAAAATATGAATCGGTTTGCAACAGTACTTAGAGTAGTGATTTGCTTCATTATACTAACGGATCTTACCGAGTTTTCCGTTGAAGTTTTGTGTGGATGAAGTGTTCGATGATCGAGAAGGTCTTGATGTGAGAAGAATGAAGAGAGGAAAGAGCTCAAGCTTGGGGATGCCTGAGGCACCCCAAGTAAATATTCAAGGAGACTCAAGCGTCTAAGCTTGGGGATGCCCCGGAAGGCATCCCTTCTTTCCTCAACAAGTATCGGTATGTTTTCAGATTCGTTTCGTTCATGCGATATGTTCATTCCGATACAATCCTACCCTCTCGCTCCTGCTCTCTTTTATTGCATTAGGACAACAACGATTCAACTGCTACTTTATGCTGCGGTAGTTGAACCCGTTCCTCTGTATGACCTTTCATTGCCACAGTAAATAGTTAAAACCCACTAGCATGTGTAGGAGTTGATTGAGCCATCTTGTGTTCCTACCATGCCATGCCTGCTATTGCTTAGAGTTATGTCAGGTCTGATTCATCGAGAATGAATTGGAGTGTTACGATATGTTCTGGTGCTGAGAGTTAAGCGTGTGAACACGATTTGGTAAAGGTAGCGGTGAGAGGCCATGTAGGAGTACATGGTGGGTTGTCTCACTGGAACCGTCCTTAAGCACTGAGTTTCGTGTATGTTGTCCAACGACTAGATACTACCACACATTGGAATGCTTAAGTGCTCCTCTTGACTTATTAACCAACTTGATCTCTATCCAGGAGTTGCAATTAGTTTCTGGTGTTTGTAGGTAGTATTAGTAGTCTACCAAGTGGCACCCGGCCAGGTGGGCTTGGGACAGACTAGGAACAGTGGCACAGTGTACCAAGTGGCACCCGGATGGTCGGCTTGGCAACCCTGCTCACATCGTTTGGGGCCGTGAGCGACACCCCGGCCGGATCTCCTTGCGAATGGAACCCAAATAGGCGATAAACCTGGATGAGAGACTTGTGTGGTTAGTCAGGTCGTGGCCGACACCCTCGCTGGGCTTCCGCTTGAAGGTTGCCGAGTACATGTCGTGTAAACGGCGAAAAGTGGTGAGAGCGTGTGTGAAGAAGTACACCCCTGCAGGGTTTTCATGATCTATTCGAATAGCCAAGTTTGCGGTTATGGACTTCTTGGATGCTTACGTGGTACATAGACAACTTAAAGTGGATGCTCTAAAATGCTCAAGACAAGTGTGAGTGCTATGGATGGCCTTCTCGTAGGGAGACGGGAATGAATCCATAGTAGTGTATTGATGTGGTGATTAGTGGACTCGTGTACACTTTCTTACCTCAAAGAAGTTACTCGTAGTCGTAGAAGAGGATAGCCACTGAGTCAAAGCTGGCTTGCTGCAACTAAACCCCCCCATTGCCTTCTTGATACTAATGCATGTATGATAGGATCTGATGTAAGTCTTGCTGAGTACCTTTGTACTCACGTTTGCTTAATTTATGTTTTGCAGATGAGAGATCTGTCTCACTAGTAGTTCCGCTTGGACTTTGACGAGTAGCTTGTTACCCCAGCTATGATCTTGAACCCTTGGGAGGGTCTTGTAGATAGTCAGGCTTCCCGGCCTTTTTCTTTTGTAGTTGTCTGTACTCATACATGTAATGCTTCCGTTGCTTGTATGCTCTAAATGATGGGTCATGAGACCCCTGTTTGAATTAATTGCTACGTGGCTCTTTTGGGCCTTTATCTATATGAGTTTGCGTTATGTTGTGATGCCATGTTGTACAGCACATACTTGCATGTTATGCGTACGTGTAACGTGTATTGCTATGTGTGGGATCCGACAACCTAGTTGTCTATCCTTGGTAGCCTCTCTTATGGGGAAATGTAGTCTAGTGCTTCCACTGAGCCATGGTAGTCCGCTACAGCCCGGTTTACCGAACTCCTGCTAGGCCAGCACTACTACTACGGAAAACTTAGACTGGCCGGCATGTGATTCACTTCGTTCCTGTGTCTGTCCCTTCGAGGAAATGTCACACGGTGACTTCCGGAGTCCTGCTAGCCTGCTACAGCCCGGATTCCCGGAGTCCTGTTAGCCCAGTTGCTACAGCATGGATTGACACGCTGATGACCGACATGCTCGATGTTGTTTCATGTATGCCTATTCCCGTAAGTTAGTGCCACTTTGGGTTCACAACTAGTCATGTTGGCCCGGGTTCTCTGTCATATGGATGCTAGCGACACTATCATATACGTGAGCCAAAAGGCACAAACGGTCCCGGGCCAGGTAAGGCGACACCCGTGGTAATACCGTGCGTGGGGCCGCAAAGTGATATGACGTGTTACATGCTAGATCGGTGTGACTTAGAATCGGGGTCCTGACAGCTTTGGTATCAGAGCTGACTGTCTGTAGGATTTCCAAGCCAACTAGGTCGAAGTTGAGTCTAGAAATTCTTTAGTTATGTAGGGGAATTGATTGTGGAAGGGAACGTAAGGCTCTTTTTAGTCCTTATACCTCATGCCTTCTGGTCTGAGTCATCCTATCTTTCCTACGGGGTTAAGGAACTAGGCTTTCTCTTCCGTCTATCAGGATCACATGTTACTACTCCGTAGTCTCTAAGGATTGGTTGATCAGAGTCATATCCTAGTTCGAGTACCTCCGGTGTAGCCTGTTTAGTAATATCTCAGAACCATGAGTGATGATGTTGAGTATGGTGCTACCCCGTCTTTTGCAGAATGTCTTATTTTGAGCATTTTACTGCCGTTATGCCGCCGGAATTGTCCTAGGAGTTCAGGAGATAGTATTTTCCTTGTACTATATCCTACATCCTTATGATGATGCTGAATCCATCCTTGTTTCCTTGGTTGGTTGTTCAGGATGTCGTCAGTTAACCGAAGTTCTGTTGCTCATAGCCGGAACCACGGAGATGGTAGGGATGAGGATCCCCCCGACCAGCCTTCGTTGGCAGAGTTCATGTTAGATATGGAGAAGAACAAGCGAGAGTCTAACTGCTTGTTAGCACGTATTGAGGAGAACACCTCCCATCAGCACAAAGAGTCTGCGTCCATTCATGACTTCATTGGCCTGAAACCACCGACCTTCCATCATTCCATTGAGCCACTCGATGCCGATGACTGGCTCCGTAGTGTCACTATCAAGCTGTGTTCTGCGAATGTAGCTGAAGGTGACAAGGTCACCTATGCTGCTTATCATCTCGAAGGTCCTACTAGTATTTGGTGGCAGAACTATGAGGCTATGCTTCCAGCTGGCCAGATACCCACCTCGAGAGATTTCACTGAGGCTTTTCGCGAGCATCACATTCCTCAGGCTCTCATTGACCGCAAGAGAGAAGAGTTCTATAGTTTCACCCAGGATAAGATGGTTGTTGATGTTTACAGTAGAGAGTTTGAGAACCTCGCCCGCTATGCTACAGAGGAGGTGTCCACAGATGCCAAGAAGCAGGCTAGGTTCCGGAAGGGTCTCAACCCCAAGTTGCGTCGTGATCTTCACTTGCATCATTGCAATACATTCCAGGCTCTTGTGAACAAGGCCATTAATGCAGAGACAGCTCAACTCACTTACAAGGAGTCTCGTAAGCACAACCGTGATTTTGGTTCTATCTCCGGTTCTAGTTCTCAGAAGCGCCGGATCTGGGTTCCAAACTCCGCTCTTCCACCCGGTTGTTCACCGAGGCCATCTTATGTGGTACCTCCCCCAGTTAAGTTGTATGCTCCACCCAGGCCTATTGGTAGACCGCTTGTCAATGCGGGTCCACGTCCTACTTCAGGGACTTGCTTCACATGTGGAGAGCCAGGACACTACGCACGTGACTGCTCTCAAGCCAACTATGCTCCACCCCAGATCGAGGAGTCTGTTCTTCGTGGTAAGCCATCACGCAAGATGATCAGTGTCAAGTCTGCTTCCACTGAACGTGGACATGTGCATCACATCTCAACTAAAGATGCTCATGATGATCCAGATGTCGTTCTTGGTACACTCCTTGTCAACTGCCATCCAGCATCGGTTCTGTTCGACACTGGAGCATCTCACTCCTTCATTTCTGAAAGCTATGCTAACTTGCACAACATTTCATTTTGTGATATGCCCTCTCCACTAGTCATTCAAACTCCTGGATCCAAATGGCAAACTTCTAGTGTTAGCCATGGTAATGAAATCCTTGTTGACAGACTTTTATTCCTTGCATCACTTATAGCCCTCAAGTCTACATATATTAACATCATCTTGGGTATGGACTGGATGAAAGCTCATTATGCCAAGATTGATTGTTACACTAGGTCTGTTCAGCTTACACACCCATCTGGCAAGATAGTCACTGTCTCCACCAGAGTTGCAAAGCATCAACTCTATTCTCTTAATGCCAGCCCTCTTCCAGACCTTGAAGATATCCCGGTAGTCCGTGACTTTCCGGATGTCTTTCCAGAGGAACTGCCAGGTATTCCACCTGACAGAGATGTAGAGTTTGTCATAGATCATATCCCCGGAACTACCCCAATTTCTAGGAGACCTTACAAGATGGCACCCTTAGAGCTAGCGGAGCTTAAGAAACAGCTTGATGAGTCCTTGTAAAAGGGTTTCATCCGTCCTAGTTCTTCCCCTTGGGCTTGCCCCGTCCTCTTCATCAAGAAGAAGGATGGTACAGACCGAATGGTTGTAGGTTATCGTCCCGTTAATTTAGTCACGGTAAAGAACAAGTATCCGCTCCCCAGGATCAACGACCTGTATGATCAGCTCGCTGGATCCTCAGTCTTTTCAAAGATGGATTTGAGAGATGGATTTGAGGTTAGGCTACCACCAAATCAAGATCAGAAATGGGAACATTCCTAAGACGGCTTTTGTCACTCGTTATGGCTAGTACGAGTACACCGTCATGTCCTTTGGTCTAACCAATGCTCCAGCTACATTCTCCCGCTTGATGAACTCGATCTTCATGGAGTACTTAGATAAGTTCGTCGTGGTTTACCTCGATGATATTCTTATTTACTCAAAGAATGAGGAAGAGCACGACAAACATCTTGGACTTGTGTTAGAGAAACACAGAGAGCACCGCCTTTATGCCAAGTTCTCCAAGTGCGAATTTTGGTTGCCAGAAGTGACCTATCTCGGCCACGTGATCTCTGGAAAGGGAATTGCTGTCAATCCTGAGAGAGTTCAAGCCGTTCTTGATTGGACTCCACCTGAAACAGTTAAACAAGTTAGGAGTTTCCTTGGTCTAGCCAGTTATTGTCACCGCTTCATTGAGAACTTCTCCAAAGTGGCCAAACCTCTCACGGAATTTCTCAAGAAAGATAAAAAGTTTGAGTGGTCCCCACAGTGTGAGTACAGTTTTCAGGAACTGAAAAGACACCTGACTTCTGCTCCCATACTTGTGCCACCGGATTTCAGTAAAGACTTTGTTATCTACTGCGACGCCTCATGACAGAGACTAGGTTGCATTCTTATGCAAGATCGCCATGTGATTGCCTATGCATCTCGACAGTTGCCTCCACATGAGAAGAATTATCCACACATGATCTAGAGCTTGCAGCCGTAGTCTATGCACTTAAGACATGGCGACATTACTTTCTTGGTAAACGTTGCGAGATTTAAATCGACCACTAGAGTCTCAAGTATATCTTCACCCAACCAGATTTGAAACTTAGGCAAAGACGTTGGTTGGAGTTGATCTCAGATTACGACTTAGGGATTACCTACACCCCAGGCAAGGGGAATGTCATGGCTGATGCACTAAGTTATAAGTCCTATTGCAACAATCTCATGTTGCAGCAGGGCCAACCACTTCTCCATGAGGAATTATGTAAGCTTAACCTTCACATTGCTCCTCACGGATTCCTTTCTACGTTGGTGGCGAAACCTACCCTTGAGGATCAGATCATTACTGACCAGAAGTTTGATAGGGGTGTTATCCGCATCAAGAGAAACATTAAGAAGAGAGTTGGTGGATTTTTCTCTATGGATGATCGAGGTGTTGTTTTCTTTGAGAACTGCTTGGTGGTTCCCAAGAACCAACATCTACGACAACTGATTCTTAAGGAGGCTCATGAATCTCCTCTCACGATTCTATCCCGGTAGTACTAAGATGTATCAGGACCTACGCTAGAGGTTCTGGTGGACTAGGATGAAGAGAGAAATTGCTGAGTTCATTGCTAACTGCGACGTTTGTTGTTGCGTTAAGGCAGAGCATCAAAGGCCTAGTGGCACCCTTCAGCCTTCAGCTATTCCTGAGTGGAAATGGGATAAAGTTCATATGGACTTCATCACCGGCTTTCCCAGGACCAAGAGAGGGAATAATGCTATCTTCGTAGTCATTGATCGTTTTTCCAAAGTGGCTCACTTCCTACCTGTTCGAGAGAGTATCACTACTAGTCAGCTCGCTGACTTATATATTTCTCGAATAGTGTCACTTCATGGTGTTCCACTAGAGATCAATTCAGACCGTGGTAGTCTTTTCACTTCTCATTTCTGGGAGAGTTTCCAAACTGCCATGGGCACCCATCTTTCCTTCAGTACCGGTTTCCACCCTCAATCAAGTGGTCAGGTGGAAAGGGTCAACCAAATTCTCGAAGACATGCTTAGAGCTTGTGTTATCTCATTCGGTATGGATTGGGAGAAGTGTCTTCCCTTCGCCGAGTTTGCTTATAACAATAGCTACCAATCCAGCCTCAAGAAAGCTCCTTTTGAGGTTCTGTATAGACGAAGATGTCGAACACCTTTGAACTGGTCAGAAACCGGTGAAAGACAATTCTTTGGACCAGATATGATCCAGGAGGCAGAAGAACAAGTTCGCGTCATTCGTGAGAATTTGAAAACAGCCCAATCTCGTCAAAAAAGCCAGTATGACCACCGTCATAAGGAAGTGGCTTATGAAATTGGCAACAAGGCTTACCTTCGGGTTACTCCTTTGAAGGGTACCCATCGTTTCGGTATCAAGGGCAAGTTGGCTCTTTGTTACATTGGTCCTTTTCGCATTCTCTCTAAACGAGGAGAGGTTGCCTACCAGTTGGAACTACCCCCACATCTTTCCCGAGTACATGATGTCTTCCACGTCTCTCAACTCAGGCTTTGCTTCTCGGATCCCATCCGCGGAGTGGACCACGAAATGCTTAATCTCTAAGATAACCACACATATCGAGACTACCCTATTTGCATACTTGATCAAGTAGAGCGTGCCACTCGACGTCATAACATCAAGTTTCTCAAGGTACAGTGGTCTCATCATTCCAAGAGAGAAGCTACCTGGGAGCGAGAAGATCGTCTTCGACTTGAGTACCCCGCTTTCTTTCCGCCGACTCCTGAATCTCGGACGAGATTCTTTCAAGTGGGGGCGAGTTGTCACATCCCTAGTTCTGGTATGACCTAGGCTAGCCTTCTTGTGTGCATCATGTTTAAATTTCATTTAAATTTGAATTTGGGATTTGTGAAACCCTCAGAAATCATTTCTGGAAATAACCCAGATAAAAAATTGCTCCAAAAAGGTCCAAGCAAATGTTCATGTTGCTCTCTAAAAATATTGGTCAGAGGTAAAATTCAAACAAGTATTTTCAGGAGCTGATAAATATTTATTTTGGCCATTTGGAATTAATGCAACCGTTATTTGCGTTGGATATATAGATGTTATATATTTTATATATGTCCAAATATTCTGAATTTTTGGAGAGGGGCCTTGGAATAATCCCTTAGGTCCGTGAAAAAATTGTCAGAAGAAAATAAAATGATTTAGTATTTTACTAAATCAGAACAAATGTCAGAAAAATAGAAAACAGAAAACAAAATAGAAAGAAAACTTACCTGGGCTTACCTGGCCGGCCTAGTGGACTGCCAGCCCACGAGGCCCAGGCGCCAGTCACCCCTAATCTCCTTCCTGTAGGCAGGAGGGCGTGTGGCCACGGCGCGCACACACGCGCTCGGCTAGCTCCTGCTTGCCGCTGCTGCTGGACGATGCTGCGAGCACCACACATCCCCCCCGTTCCGTCTCATTTTCCCCCCGAGTTGATCCCCTCCTCTGCTCCCTCCCCCTCGCTCTTTCTCTCACGGCCGAGCACACCCGTCGCCGCCGCTCGCCGTTGTTACGCCCACCGCCACGACCTCGCCTCTCCGACAAGCTTGGGAGCTCTGCGTTGTCGTCCTCGTCCTCTCCGTCAAGCCGTGCTTCACCGGACGCCCTGCGGAGCCGCCATCGCCGTCGTCTTCAACCTCCAGCACCGGAGAGCACCGTCGCTGCTCCGTCGACTCCAGAGCCTTCCCCGAGCCGCTAAGCACGCCCGCCGAACCGCCGTGAGCTCTCCTCCGTTTCCCCTCCGTCCCCGCGCTCGATTTCCTCGCCGTAGCTCCATTCCCTGCCATGGCCGTATCTTCTCGCCGCCGTCCATGTCGCCGCTGTTGCGCTAGCCGCTGCAGCTCGTCCCCGAGCACCTCATCGTGCTCCTGGTGCCACTAGGGCGCCGCAGAGCCCCTGGGGTGGCCTCCCCATGCCCGGCAGCCCACTCCCGCTCGAAGCCGTGCTCCGGCCACCGCCCCGAGCTCCGCTCCGGCGAGCTCCGGCCACCCCATAGCCTCCAACCTGCTTCCCTGGATGCGGACGACGACGGGCTACGCGCCGGTGATCTCCACGCGTCCAGCCGCCTCTCGGAGCGCAAGTCCGGCGAGTCGCCGTTGCGGTATCGGTCGCCGCCGGCCAGAACTTCGGCGGGCTGACGTGGCCTTCTTAGTTAGGCACTAACTACCCCCCTAGAGACACTGACACTGGGCAAAAACGCCACTAATCCGTTTTAATTAGGTTTGTAGTTAGGATTAATTAACTTTGTTAATTAACTATGACACTAACGTGTGGACCCCACACGTCAGGTTTGACCTGGTCAGCCGCGGTTGACTCGTTGATGTGATGCCACTGTCATGCTGACGCAGTTATTCATTTTCTGCTATTAAAATAAATCAGGGAAATCCAGAAAATTAGCTAAACTTCAAAAATTCATAGAAATTGAACCATAGCTCAGATTGAAATAAGTCATATATGAAAACTGATAAGAAAAATTCAATCTGTCCATCTGTACCATTTTCATGCATGACAAACCAACCTATACATGTGGTATATATGAAAACCCACTTATGGCATTTAAAGGGACTTAAATTAGAGTTGCATTTGGTTCAAATGGACCTCTTCCAAGTTGAATGCTAAATGCATTAGCTCAAAACACATCACATATTCATGCCATATTCATGCATCATATTGTTGCATATGCTTGTGTTTGATTGTCGACATCGTTCCTTCTCGATAGGTTCTGCTCCGGAGAGTGCTCCAGAGTACCTGTCTGTGGAGCAGTGCCCCCCATTGATCTACTATGCAAGCAAACCCACTTGTTCATTCCGATACAATCCTACCCTCTCGCTCCTGCTCTCTTTTATTGCATTAAGACAACAACGATTCAACTGCTACTTTATGCTGCGGTAGTTGAACCCATTCCTCTGCATGACCTGTCATTGCCACAGTAAATAGTTAAAACCCACTAGCATGTGTAGGATTTGATTGAGCCATCTTGTGTTCCTACCATGCCATGCCTGCTATTTCTTAGAGTTGTGTCAGGTCTGATTCATCGGGAATGAATTGGAGTGTTACGATATGTTCTAGTGCTGAGAGTTAAGCGTGTGAACACAATTTTGTAAAGGTAGCGATCAGAGGCCATGTAGGAGTACATGGTGGGTTGTCTCACTGGAACCGTCCTTAAGCACTGAGTTCCGTGTATGTTGTCCAATGACTGGCAACTACCACACATTGGAATGCTTAAGTGCCCCTCTCGACTTATTAACCAACTTGATCTCTATCCAAGAGTTGCAAATAGTTTCTGGTGTTTGTAGGTAGTGTTAGTAGTCTACCAAGTGGCACCCGGCCAGGTGGGCTTGGGACAGACTAGGCATAGTGGCACGGTGTACCAAGTGGCACCCGGATGGTGGGCTTGGGAACCCTGCTCACATCGTTTGGGGCCGTGAGCGACACCCCGGCCGGATCTTGATAACCCACAAGTAAAGGGGATCGCAACAGTTTTCGAGGGTGGAGTATTTAACTCAAATTTATTGATTCGATGCAAGGGGAGCCAAAGAATATTCTCAAGTATTAGCAGCTGAGTGGTCAATTCAACCACACCTAGAAACTTAGTATCTGCAGCAAAGTGTTTAGTAGCACAGTAATATGATAGTGGTGGTAACGGCAACAAAAGTAAAGACAGCTAAAGTAATGTTTTTGGTATTTTGTAGTGATTGTAACAATAGCAGTGGGAAAGTAAATAAGCGTAAACCAGTATATGGAAAACTCGTAGGCACCAGATCGGTGATGGATAATTATGCCAGATGCGGTTCATCATGTAACAGTCATAACATAGGGTGACACAAAACTAGCTCCAATTCATCAATGTAATGTAGGCATGTATTCCGTATATAGTCATACGTGCTTATGGAAAAAAACTTGCATGACATCTTTTGTCCTACCCTCCCGTGGCAGCGGGGTCCTATTGGAAACTAAGGGATATTAAGGCCTCCTTTTAATAGAGAACCAGAACAAAGCATTAGCGCATAGTGAATACATGAACTCCTCAAACTATGGTCATCACCGGGAGTGGTCCCGATTATTGTCACATCGGGGTTGCCGGATCATAACACATAGTTGGTGACTATAGACTTGCAAGATAGGATAAAGAACTCACATATATTCATGAAAACATAATAGGTTCAGATCTGAAATCATGGCACTCGGGCCCTAGTGACAAGCATTAAGCATAGCAAAGTCATAGCAACATCAATCTCAGAACATAGTGGATACTAGGGATCAAACTCTAACAAAACTAACTCGATTACATGATAAATCTCATCCAACCCATCATTGTCCAGCAAGCCTACGATAGAATTACTCACGCACGGCGGTGAGCATCATGAAATTGGTGATGGAGGATGGTTGATGATGACGACGGCGACGAATCCCCCTCTCCGGAGCCTCGAACGGACTCCAGATCAGCCCTCCCGAGAGGTTTTAGGGCTTGGCGGCGGCTCCGTATCGTAAAACGCGATGATTTCTTCTCTCTGATTTTTTTTCTCTCTGGAAGCGAATATATAGAGTTGGAATTGGCATCGGAGGGGTTCCAGGGGGCCCACGAGGTAGGGGGGTGCGCCCAGGAGGGGGGGCGCCCCCCACCCTCGTGGACAGGGTGTGGGCCCCCTGGTCTTCATCTTTGGCGAGGATTTTTTATTATTTTTTCTAAGGTATTCCGTGGAGTTTCAGGACTTTCCGAGAATATTTGCTTTCTGCACATAAAACAACACCAAGATAATTCTGCTAAAAACAGCGTCAGCCCAGGTTAGTTCCATTCAAATCATACAAGTTAGAGTCCAAAACAAGGGCAAAAGTGTTTGGAAAAGTAGATACGACGGAGATGTATCAACTCCCCCAAGCTTAAACCCTTGCTTGTCCTCAAGCAATTCAGTTGACAAACTGAAAGAAAGAAAGAAAAACTTTTACAAACTCTGTTTGCTCTTGTTGTTGTAATTATGTCAAGCCAGCATTCAAGTTTTCAGCATATATCATAACTAACCACATTTGCAATAATTCTCAGGTCTCATAATTACTCATATCAATAGCAAAATCAACTAGCAAGCCATAATAATAAATCTCGGATGACAACACTTCCTCAAAACAATCATAATATAATATAACAAGATGGTATCTCGCTAGCCCTTTCTGAGACCACAAAACATAAATGCAGAGCACCTTTAAAGATCAAGGACTGACTAGACATTGTAATTCATGGTAAAAGAGATCCAATCATAGTCATACCCAACATAGATTAATAGTGATGAATCCAAATGACAGTTGTACTCTCCAACTAGTGCTCTTTAATAAGAGGGTGATGACTCAACATAAAAGTAAATGGATAGGCCCTTCGCAGAGGGAGGCAGGGATTTGTAGAGGTGCCAGAGCTCGGTTTTGAAATAGAGATAAATTGCATTTTGATGGCAGTATACTTTCATTGTCAACGTAACAACTAAGAGATGGCGATATCTTCCATGCTAAACAAATTATAGGCAGTTCCCAAACAAAATGGTAAAGTTTATACTCCCCCTCCACCAACAAGCAATAATCCATGACTTGCTCGAAACAACGAGTGTTCTAACATACATCAGGTCCGAGGGGGAGTTTTGTTTGCAATTAATTTTGATTTAGTTTGCATAAAGCATGGGACTGGGCATCCCGGTGACCAGCCATTTTCTCGTGAGTGAGGAGCAGAGTCCACTCCTCTTGAGAATAACCCGCCTAACACGGAAGATAAGGACAGCCTTGGTTGATACATGAGCTATTCGAGCATACAAAACAGAATATTTATTTGAAGGTTTAGAGTTTGGCACACACAAATTTACTTGGAACGGCAGGTAGATACCGCATATAGGAAGGTATAGTGGACTCATTTGGAATAACTTTGGGGTTTAAGGGATTGGATGCACAAGCAGTATTCCTGCTTAGTACAGGTGAAGTCTAGCAAAAGACTGGGAAGCGACCAACTAGAGAGCGACAACAGCCATGTACATGCATTAAAATTAATAAACATTGGATGCAAGCATGAGTAGGATATAATCCACCATGAACATAAATATCCTGAAGGCTATGCTGATTTTTTTCAACTACATGCATGAACATGTGCCAAGTCAAGTCACTTAAATCATTCAAAGGAGGATACCACCCCATCATACCACATCATAATCATCTCAATAGCATGTTGGCACACAAGGTAAATCATTATAACTCATAGCTAATCAAGCATGGCACAAGCAACTATGATCTCTAATTGTCATTGCAAATATGTTTATTCATAATAAGCTGAATCAAGAACGACGGGCTCATCATATTTACAAAAACAAAAGAGGTCAAGTTCATACCAGCTTTTCTCATCTCAGTCAGTCCATCATATATCATCATAATTACCTTTCACTTGCACGACCGAACGGTGTGAATAATAATAAGAGTGCACGTGCATTGGACTAAGCTGGAATCTGCGAGCATTCAAGAAACAGGAGAAGACAAGGCAATATGGGCTCTGGGTTAAATCAACATTAAAGCATATAAGAGCCACTACAACAATTTAATTATGGTCTTCTCCTACTGACCCCCAAAGAAAAGAAAAGAAAATAAAACTATTTACACGGGAAAGCTCCCAACAAGCAAAAGAAGAACGGGAAATATTTTTTTGGGTTTTCTTTTTAATACTACTACAGCAGGAAAGTACATTACTACTAATTTTTTTTGGTTTTCTTAAGGTTTAACAAACACACAAGAAGAAAGCAGGAAAAAGAAAATGAACTAGCATGGATATTACAATGAAAGAGTATAAGCACCGACATCTAGCAATGAGTGTGTGTGAACATAAATGTAATGTCGGTGAGAAATATGTACTCCCCCAAGCTTAGTCTTTTGGCCTAAGTTGGTATATTGCCAGGGATAGCTTGGCGGATACCCGTAGGTGTAGCTGGGGTCGTACTGCGATACAACAGTTATCGCCTCCTGAGCTGCAGCGTGGAGTCGGGCTGCCTCCGCTCTCCTCTCGTACTCATCTGCCTCCTCTCTGGTAATAGTATATCTTACTTTTGTGTGTGAATCAAAAAGAGCAGGAGCAGGGAGAGTAATACGGACGACATGCCGTTTGTTAAAAATTAAACTATATAAAAGAGGTAATTCGGGTCGCTCAACAAAATGATGTGAAGCCATGGAGTCATAATCTAAATATGCAGTAGACAACTCCGTATCACCCTCACGGATGTCTATCTCAAGAAAATGAGCTAAGTGGGTTGCATAAATTCCTCCAAAGAAATCTCCATTATGTCTATTATGATGCAACCTACGAGCTACAATGGCTCCCAGATGATAAGATTGGTCTCCTAACACAACACTCCTAAGAATGCTAAGGTTAGGGACACACATGTGACATGCTTCATCCTTAGCATTTATGCATCTACCGATGAAGAGAGCAAAATAATGTATAGCAGGAAAGTGAATGCTCCCTATGGTAGCTTGCGTTATATCTCTAGATTCCCCCACAGTTATATCAGCAAGAAAGTTTCTAAATTCAGATTTAGGGGGATCCCTAATACTACCCATGATGAAAGTTTGCACGCAAGAGTGAAATCCTCTAAGTCCATTCTATAAGATTTATCATAAAGATCAAACATGACTGAAGGAGAATTACGCGGAGATGAATACTCAAACCTCCTCACAAATGAACTTGTGAGATCATGATACTGGGGGCATTTGTTGGCCTCAAATTCCTCAAGACCGGCATTGTGCAAATATGCTTTGAATTCTTCTTTAATTCCCGCACGGTCCATAAAATTTTCCGACGGCCACTCGCAAGGCCGTACCGGAGCGTCTCTTGGTGGATCCTCATCAGCATCGCGCATAGCAATCCTGGGTCCTTGCTTCTTAGAGGAACCACCTTGGAACATCTTCCTAAGCATATTGTTTTTCTCTGAAAAAATCTGAAATTTTTAGTAACTTCAAACAAAAGTGAACCAATTTCAATAAAACTGATAGCGACTACTCCTACAAGTGCCTAGAGCCTATATCAAGCATTAGAACTACTTGGAACCATATAAATTTGACATGCAAGCTCAAGAACATGGTCACCTATGCAGCACAAATTTGCAAAGAATAAAGCACTAGAACAAAAACTAATTGGAATAATGGAGGAGTCACATACCAAAGAACAATCTCCCCCAAGCAGTTTTGCGAGAGGTGTTTTGAGCAAGGAGATCGAAAATCACATCAAAAGTGGCTGGAACTCGTGCTTGAGTTGGTTTTTCGGGTTTGTGTGAGACAGAGGAAGAAGATGGGTGCTGGGATAAGTGGAGGAGGGCCACCGTGGGCCCACGAGGCAGGGGGCGCGCCCTATGGGGGGGGCGCCCACCACCCTCGTGGCCAGGTGGCAGCTCCTCCTGTGGTAATTTTTGCACAGTGAATCCTCAAATATTCCCGAAAAAATCATATTAAATTGGCATGGCATTCTGAGGACTTTTATTTTTGGGATATTTCTATATTGCATAGATAAGACAGGAACAAACGGAGAAATACTATTTTTACTTTATTTCTACTAAATTACAGAAAATATAAAGAGGGTACAGAAGTTTGTGCTTCTAGTTTCATCCATCTCATGCTTATCAAAAAGAATCCACTAACAAGGTTGATCAGGTCTTGTTAACAAACTCATTCCGATAATCATGAAACCGGAGAAATTTCGAATAACACTAAGTTACCTCAACGGGGATATGCACATCCCCTATAATAAGTATATCATATTTCTTTTTGACCGTAGGAAGAGGAAATTCAAAACCTCCAATTATAATCGATGGAATTTTTCCAATGGAGTTGATACTATGAACTTGAGGTTGTTTCCTCGGAAAGTGTACCGTATGCTCATTACCATTAACATGAAAAGTGATATTGCCTTTGTTGCAATCAATAACATCCCCTGCGGTATTAAAAAAAGGTCTTCCAAGAATAATAGACATACTATCATCCTCGGGAATATCAAGAATAACAAAGTCCGTTAAAATAGTAAAGTTTGCAACCACAACAGGCACGTCCTCACAAATACCGACAGGTATAGCAGTTGATTTATCAGCCATTTGCAAAGATATTTCAGTAGGTGTCAACTTATTCAAGTCAAGTCTACAATATAAAGAGAGAGGCATAACACTAACACCG
Organism: Triticum aestivum; assembly: GCF_018294505.1. Lineage (NCBI taxonomy): Eukaryota > Viridiplantae > Streptophyta > Magnoliopsida > Poales > Poaceae > Triticum > Triticum aestivum. The sequence goes on along the minus strand of NC_057800.1, from coordinate 656,775,001 downwards.
GCTCCAAGATCACATAAAGCAGTTTTAATATAATTTCCTTTAATGGAGCAAGGTATAGTAGGTACTCCGGGATCTCCAAATTTCTTTGGTATTCCACCCTTAAAAGTATAATTAGCAAGCATGGTGGAAAATATCAGCTTCCGGTATCTTTCTTTTATTAGTAATGATATCCTTCATATATTTAGCATAAGGATTTGTTTTGAGCACATCAGTTAATCGCATACGTAAAAAGATAGGTCTAATCATTTTAGCATAGCGCTCAAAATCCTCATCATCCTTTTTCTTGGATGGTTTCGGAGGAAAAGGCATGGGTTTCTGAACCCAGGGTTCCCTTTCTTTACCATGTTTCCTAGCAACAAAGTCTCTTTTATCATAATGTTGATTCTTTGATTGTGGGTTATCAAGATCAACAACAGGTTCAATTTCTACATCATTATCATTACTAGGTTGAGCATCATCATGAACATCATCATTAACATTTTCACTAGGTTCATGTTCATTACCAGATTGTGTTTCAGCATCACACATAGAGATATCATTTGGATTATCAGGTGGTTCAGCAATAGGTTCACTAGAAGTTTGCACAGTTCTATCATTTTTCTTTTTCTTCTTCTTAGAAGAACTAGGAACATCAATATTATTTCTTTGAGAATCTTGCTCGATTCTCTTAGGGTGGCCTTCAGGATACAAAGGTTCCTAAGTCATTCTACCAGTTCTAGTAGCCACTCTAACAGCATAATCGTTTTTCTTATTATTCATTTCATGGAGCAATTCTTTTTGAGCTTTAAGTACTTGTTCTACTTGAGTGGTAACCATAGAAGCATGTTTGCTAACAAGTTTAAGTTCACCTATAATATTAGCCATATAATCACCCAAGTATTTAATTATATTGGAATCATATTTCAATTGTCTACCAAAATAAGCATTGGAATTTTCTTGTTTGATAATAAAATTATCAAACTCATCAAAGCATTGCCTAGCAGACTTATAGTGAGGGATATCACCTTCATCAAATCTATAGAGAGGATTTATCTTTACTACCTGTGTCGGGATATCGGGATCAGGAGGTTCTTCAGTAAATAAGTGATCAAGTTCATATGTTTCTTCGACAGGCGGTAGATTAAGACCATGTATTTCTTCAATAGGAGGTAAATTCTTAACGTCTCCAGCTTTAATACCTTTTTCTTTCATAGATTTCTTTGCCTCTTGCATATCTTCGGGACTGAGAAATAGAACACCTCTCTTCTTCGGAGTTGGTTTAGGAATAGGATCATTAATTGGAGCAGGAGCTGGCTCAGGAGCTGGCTTAGGCGGTGCCCAATTATTTTCATTTGTCAACATATTATTCAATAGAATTTCAGCTTCATCCGGTGTTCTTTCCCTGAAAAGAGAACCAGCACAACTATCCAGGTAATCTCTGGAAGCATCAGTTAGTCCATTATAAAAGATATCAAGTATTTTAGGTTTCTTAAGAGGATAATCAGGCAAAGTATTAAGTAACTTGAGAAGCCTCCCCCAAGCTTGAGGGAGACTCTCTTCTTTAATTTGCACGAAATTGTATATTTCCCTCAAAGCAGCTTGTTTCTTATGAGTAGGGAAATATTTAGCAGAGAAGTAATAAATCATATCCTGGGGACTACGCACACAACCAGGATCAAGAGAATTAAACCATATCTTAGCATCACCCTTTAATGAGAATGGAAATATTTTGAGTATATAGAAGTAACGCGATCTCTCATCATTAGTGAACAGGGCAGCTATATCGTTTAACTTAGTAAGATGTGCCACAACAGTTTCAGATTCATAGCCATAAAAAGGATCAGATTCAACCAAAGTAATTATATCTGGATCAACAGAGAATTCATAATCCTTATCAGGAACACATATAGGTGAAGTTGCAAAAGCAGGATCAGGTGTCATTTTATCTCTAAGTGATTCTTTGTTCCATTTAATCAATAACCTTTTAAGCTCATATCTATCTTTGCAGGCTAAAATAGCTAAAGAAGAATCTTTATCAAAAAGATAACCTTCAGGAATAACATGCATATTTTCGTCATCACTATCATCATCGTATTCAGTTTCATCAATTTCTCTTTCTCTAGCCCTAGCAGTTTGTTCTAAAAGAAATTCACTAAGGGGCACAGTAGTATCAGGCATAGAAGCAGTTTCATCATAAGTATCATGCATAGTAGAAGTGGCATCATCAATAACATGCGACATATCGGAACGAATAGCAGAAGCAGGTTTAGGTGTCGCTAGCTTACTCATAACAGAAGGTGAATCAAGTGCAGAGCTAGATGGCGGTTCCTTACCTCCCCTCGTAGTTGAGGGATAAATTGTTGTCTTAGCGTCTTTGAAGTTCTTCATAGTGTCCAGCAGATATAAATCCAAGTGACTCAAAGAATAGAGCTATGCTCCCCGGTAACGATGCCATAAAAAGGTCTTGATTACCCACAAGTATAGGGGATCGCAACAGTTTTCGAGGGTAGAGTATTTAACCCAAATTTATTGATTCGACACAAGGGGGGCAAAGAAAATTCTCAAGTATTAGCAGCTGAGTGGTCAATTCAACCACACCTAGAAACTTAGTATCTGCAGCAAAGTGTTTAGTAACACAGTAATATGATAGTGGTGGTAACGGCAACAAAACTAAAGACAACAAAAGTAATGTTTTTGGTATTTTGTAGTGATTGTAACAGTAGCAGCGGGAAATTAAATAAGCGTAAACCAGTATATGGAAAACTCCTAGGCACCGGATCAATGATGGATAATTATGCCGGATGCGGTTCATCATGTAACAGTCATAACATAGGGTGACACAGAACTAGCTCCAATTCATCAATGTAATGTAGGCATGTATTCCGTATATAGTCATACGTGCTTATGGAAAAAAACTTGCATGACATCTTTTGTCCTACCCTCCCGCGGCAGCGGGGTCCTATTGGAAACTAAGGGATATTAAGGCCTCCTTTTAATAAGAACTAGAACAAAGCATTAGCACATAGTGAATACATGAACTCCTCAAACTATGGTCATCACCGGGAGTGGTCCCGATTATTGTCACTTCGGGGTTGCCGTATCATAACACATAGTTGGTGACTATAGACTTGCAAGATAGGATCAAGAACTCACATATATTCATGAAAACATAATAGGTTCAGATATGAAATCATGGCACTCAGGCCCTAGTGACAAGCATTAAGCATAGCAAAGTCATAGCAACATCAATCTCAGAACATAGTGGATACTAGGGATCAAACCCTAACAAAACTAACTCGATTACATGATAAATCTCATCCAACCCATCACTGTCCAGCAAGCCTACGATGGAATTACTCACGCACGGCGGTGAGCATCATTAAATTGGTGATGGAGGATGGTTGATGATGACGACGGCGACGAATCCCCCTCTCCGGAGCCTCGAACGGACTCCAGATCAGCCCTCCCGAGAGGTTTTAGGGCTTGGCGGCGGCTCCTATCATAAAACGCGATGATTTCTTCTCTCTGATTTTTTTCTCTCCGGAAGCGAATATATAGAGTTGGAATTGGCGTCGGAGGGGTTCCAGGGGGCCCACGAGGTAGGGGGGTGCGCCCAGGAGGGGGGCGCCCCCCACCCTCGTGGACAGGGTGTGGGCCCCCTGGTTTTCATCTTTGGCGAAGATTTTTTATTATTTTTTCTAAGGTATTCCGTGGAGTTTCAGGACTTTCCGAGAATATTTCCTTTCTGCACATAAAACAACACCAAGATAATTCTGCTGAAAACAGCGTCAGCCCAGGTTAGTTCCATTCAAATCATACAAGTTAGAGTCCAAAACAAGGGCAAAAGTGTTTGGAAAAGTAGATACGACGGAGACGTATCAGATCTCCTTGCGGATGGAACCCGAATAGGCGATAAACCTGGATGAGAGACTTGTGTGGTTAGTTAGGTAGTGGCAGACACCCTCGCTGGGCTTCCGATTGAAGGTTGCCGAGTACACGTCGTGTAAACGGCGATAAGTGGTGAGAGCGTGTGTGGAGAAGTACACCCCTGCAGGGTTTTCATGATCTATTCGAATAGCCAGGTCCGCGGTTATGGACTTCTTGGATGCTTACATGGTACATAGACAACTTAAAGTGGATGCTCTAAAATGCTGAAGACAAGTGTGAGTGCTATGGATGGCCTTCTCGTAGGGAGACGTGAATGAATCCATAGTAGTGTATTGATGTGGTGATTAGTGGACTCGTGTACGCTTTCTTACCTCAAAGAAGTTGCTCGTAGTCATAGAACAGGATAGCCATTGAGTCAAAGCTGGCTTGCTGCAACTAAACCCCACATTGCCTTCTTGATACTAATGCATGTATGATAGGATCTTATGTAAGTATTGTTGAGTACCTTTGTACTCAGGTTTGCTTAATTTATGTTTTGCAGATGAGATGGTTGTCTCACTAGTAGTTCCGCTTGGACTTCGACAAGTAGCTTGTTACCCCAGCTACGATCTTGTACCCTTGGGAGGGTCTTGTAGATAGTCAGGCTTCCCAGCCTTTTTCTTTTGTAGTTGTCTGTACACAGACATGTAATACTTCCGTTGATTGTATGCTCTGAATGATGGGTCATGAGACTCCTGTTTGAATTAATTGCTATGTGGCTCTTTTGGGCCTTTATCTATATGAGTTTGCGTTATGTTGTGATGCCATGTTGTACATCACATACTTGCATGTTATGCGTACGTGTAACGTGTATTGCTATGTGTGGGATCCGACAACCTAGTTGTCTATCCTTGGTAGCCTCTCTTATGTTTAAATTTAGTCTAGTGCTTCTACCGAGCCATGGTAGTCCGCTACAGCCCGGTTTACCGGAGTCCTGCTAGCCCAGCACTACTACTCTGGAACACTTAGACTGGCCGGCATGTGATTCACTTCGTTCCTGTGTCTGTCCCTTCGGGGAAATGTCACGCGGTGACTTCCGGAGTCCTGCTAGCCTGCTACAGCCCAGATTCCCGGAGTCCTGTTAGCCCAGTTGCTACAACCCGGATTCACACGCTGATGACCGACATGCTCGATGTTGTTTCATGTATGCCTGTTCCCGTAAGTTAGTGCCACTTTGGGTTCACGACTAGTCATGTCGGCCCGGGTTCTCTGTCATATGGATGCTAGCGACACTATCATATACGTGAGCCAAAAGGCGCAAACGGTCCCAGGCCAGGTAAGGCGACACCCGTGGGAATACCGTGCGTGAGGCCGCAAAGTGATATGACGTGTTACATGCTAGATCAGTGTGACTTAGAATCGGGGTCCTGACATTTACATAGACAACCGCCATTTGTAGAATGCTCTTTTGCTTCACTTATATTTGTTAGAGCGTGGGCATATCTTTTGTAGAAAGAATTAAACTCTCTTGCTTCACTTATATCTATTTGGAGAGATGACAAGAATTGGTCATTCACATGGTTAGTCATAAAATCCTACATAAAACTTGTAGATCACTGAATATGATATGTTTGATTCCTTGCAATAGTTTTGCGATATAAAGATGGTGATATTAGAGTCATGCTAGTGGGTAGTTGTGGATTGTAGAAATAATTGTGTTGAAGTTTGTGATTCCCGTAGCATGCACGTATGGTGAACCGTTATGTGATGAAGTCGGAGCATGATTTATTTATTGATTGTCTTCCTTATGAGTGGCGGTCGGGGACGAGCGATGGTCTTTTCCTACCAATCTATCCCCCTAGGAGCATGCACGTAGTACTGTGTTTCGATGACTAATAGATTTTTGCAATAAGTATGTGAGTTCTTTATGACTAATGTTGAGTCCATGGATTATACGCACTCTCACCCTTCCACCATTGCTAGCCTCTCTACTACCGCGCAACTTTTGCCGGTACCATAAACCCACCATATATACCTTCCTCAAAACAGCCACCATACCTACCTATTATGGCATTTCCATAGCCATTCCGAGATATATTGCCATGCAACTTCCATCATCATCATATACATGACTTGAGCATTTATCGTCATATTGCTTTGCATGATCGTAAGATAGCTAGCATGATGTTTTCATGGCTTTTCCGTTTTTTGATGTCATTGCTACGCTAGATCGTTGCACATCCCGGTACAGCGCCGGAGGCATTCATATAGAGTCATATCTTTGTTCTAGTATCGAGTTCTAATATTGAGTTGTAAGTAAATAAAAGTGTGATGATCATCATTATTAGAGCATTGCCCCAGTGAGGAAAGGATGATGGAGACTATGATTCCCCCATAAGTCGGGATGAGACTCCGGACTTTACAAAAAAATAAAAGAGGCCAAAGAAGCCCAAATAAAAAAAGAGGCCAAAGAAGCCCACCAAAAAAAACAAAAAAATGAGAGGAAAAGAGAGAAGGGCCAGTGCTACTATCTTTTTTCCACACTTGTGCTTCAAAGTAGCACCATGTTCTTCATATAGAGAGTCTCTTGAGTTATCACTTTCATATACTAGTGGGAATCTTTCATTATAGAACTAGGCTTGTATATTCCGATGATGGGCTTCCTCAAATGCCCGAGGTCTTCATAAGCAAGCAAGTTGGATGCACACCCACTTAGTTTCAGTTGGAGCTTTGATACACTTATAGCTCTAGTGCATCTGTTGCATGGCAATCCCTACTCACTCACATTGATATCTATTGATGGGCATCTCCATAGCCCATTGATACGCCTAGTTGATGTGAGAATATCTTCTCCTTTTTGTCTTCTCCACAACCACCATTCTATTCCACCCATAGTGCTATATCCATGGCTCACGCTCATGTATTGCGTGAAAGTTGAAAAGGTTTGAGAACGTCAAAAGTATGAAACAATTGCTTGGCTTGTCATCGGGGTTGTGCATGATGTGAATATTTTGTGTGGTGAAGATGGAGCATAGCTAGACTATATGATTTTCTAGGGATAACTTTCTTTGGCCATGTTATTTTGAAAAGACATGATTGCTTTATTAGTAGGCTTGAAGTATTATTGTTTTTATGTCAAATGATAGACTATTACTTGGAATCACTCGTATCTTAATATTCATGCCATGATTAGATTACATGATCAAGATTATGCTAGGTAGCATTCCACATCAAAAATTATCTTTTTTATCATTTACCTACTCGAGGACGAGCAGGAATTAAGCTTGGGGATGCTGATATGCCTCCGTCGTATCTATAATTTTTGATTGTTCCATGGCAATATTCTACAACTTTCATATACTTTTGGAAAATTTTTATACTATTTTTGGGACTAACATATTGATCCAGTGCCCAGTGTCAGTTCCTGTTTGTTGCATGTTTTTTGTTTCGCAGAATATCCATATCAAACATAGTCCAAACGGGATAAAAACTGACGCAGATTTTTTTGGAAATGATTTTTGGGAAGAAAATTCCATGCGAGACGGTGCCCGAGGTGGCCACGAGGCAGGGGCGCGCCTGCCCCCCTGGGCGCGCCCCTGACCCTCGTGGGCCACACGTAAGGCGGTTGATGCCCTTCTTTCGCCACAAGAAAGCTAATATCCGAATAGAGAGCGTGTTAAAATTTCAGCCCAATCGGAGTTACGGATCTAAGGAAATATAAGAAACGGTGAAAGGGAAGAATCTGGGAACGCAGAAACAGAGAGAGACAGAGAGACATATCCAATCTCGGAGGGGCTCTCGCCCCTCACATGCCATGGAGGCCAAGGACCAGAGGGGAAACCCTTCTCCCATCTAGGGAGGAGGTCAAGGAAGAAGAAGACAAAGGCCCCCCCTCTCCCCTTCTCTTCTGGTGGCGCCAGAACGCTACCGTGGCCATCATCATCATCACTGCGATCTACACCAACACCTCCGCCATCTTCACCAACATCTCCATCATCTTCCCCCCTCTATCTACAACAGTCCACTCTCCCGCAACCCGTTGTACCCTCTACTTGAACATGGTGCTTTATGCTTCATATTATTATCCAATGATGTGTTGCCATCCTATGATGTCTGAGTAGATTTTCGTTGTCCTATCGGTGGTTGATGAATTTCTATGATTGATTTAATTTGCTTGTGGTTATGTTGCTGTCCTTTGGTGCCCATCATATGAGCGCGCGTGTGGATCACACCATAGGGTTAGTTGTATGTTGATAGGACTATGTATTGGAGGGCAAGGGTGACAGAAGCTTCAGCCTAGCATAGAAATTGATGCATACGGGATTGAAGGGGGACCAATATACCTTAATGCTATGGTTGGGTTTTACCTTAATGAACATTAGTAGTTGCGGATGCTTGCTAATAGTTCCAATCATAAGTGCATAGAATTCCAAGTCAGGGATGACATGCTAGCAGTAGCCTCTCCCACATAATACTTGCTATCGGTCTAGTAACTAGTCAATTGCTTAGGGGAAATTTCACAAATCCTACCACCACTTTTCCACACTCGCTATATTTACTTTATTGTTTCTTTATCTAAACAGCCCATACTTTTTATTTACGTACTCTTTATTATCATGCAAACCTATCCAACAACACCTACAAAGTACTTCTAGTTTCATACTTGTTCTAGGTAAAGCGAACGTCAAGCGTGCATAGAGTTGTATCGGTGGTCAATAGAACTTGAGGGAATATTTGTTCTACCTTTAGCTCCTCATTGGGTTCGACAGTCTTACTTATCGAAAACTGTTGCGATCCCCTATACTTGTGGGTTATCATAGCGGTGGCCGCCAAATATTCTCAGCAGGATTGTAAGTTAGACTGCCTGTTGGAAGGTGTAGAGGAAGATGTGTTCGAGTCCAAGTGACTGTGTACTTCCCTCATCTATCTGAATTGTATATCATTTATCATGGCAGACCTTTTCGCTTCAACCTCCGGACTCTAAGGTGCGGAGTGTTTCCGAATACCGTCGCGGCTGAATAGGCCGGGGTATGCTTGGAAAACTAGGCGCATGGGTCATAGTTGCTTGAACAGACAAGTTGTATCCGGCTAGCTATGTTATATTACATTGATATCATAAGAAACATCTTCCAGAGAGAATAGTTCCATTAAGGGTTCCTTTCCCTGGGTGTGCATGCATTTAATGTACATGTCTGAATTGTGATGCGAGCACCACAGTTCGTATAACTTCTGGGAGGTGCACAATGGAATGAGTTTAGAAAACATCTTTAATTCACCGACCGAATATTCCCTTAAGAACACTAGCTTTCGGCTTCACCTAGTCTAAGGTACACATCTGGATGACCCGGTAGTAACAATCGCAGAGGTGCTCCCTTTATGCCCTAGCCGAACTAACAGGAAATGTAGGGCATAAGCACAGGAGCCAGGCAACCCAGCTTATCCAAAACTTAAGTCATATCGATGCATATAGTGGCACAGAAAAGGTACATATGGAAAAACTCATATGGGAGGAGCTTGATGCTCAAGGAATGACAAGAACTTCTGTCCGAGAAGCCCCCAGGTACAAATGGCGTACATGTTTAAAGATGTATGTGCCAATGGTGTGCGGTCTACCCATACTTAAAGCTTAAAAGCGAGAACAAGAAAGTAATCGGAAAAGAGAGAAAAATAATGGAAACTACAGGGGAGGAGGAGACGAACAATGAGTTTAGCGCTAGGCGTAGAATCTTCGGAGTCTGGCCACGTTCCAGGGGTTCGGCTCTAGGCGATTGTCTGATGCATCACGAAGACGGTACGCTCCTCCGGTGAGAACTTCGTCAATTATGAAGGGTGAGAACTTCGTCAATTATGAAGGGACCCTACCATTTGGGCTTGAGTTTGTCCTTTTTCTTCTCCGGGAGGCGTAGAACGAGTTCGCCAACGTTGTAAGTCTTGGCCCGTACTTCTCTGCTTTGATATCTTTGAGCCTGCTGTTGGTAAACTGTTGAACGAGCTTTTGCGACATCGCGTTCCTCCTCCAGTCATCTAGGCAATCCTGCCAATCGAGCTCGGCTTATGTCTCTTCGTAAATACGCACTCTAGGTGAGTCGTGAATAATATCGCAGGGCAATACGGCCTCTGCACCGTACACCATGAAGAAAGGTGTGTACCCAGTAGTACGGTTGGGTGTGGTCCACAGCCCCCAGAGTACGGAGTCAAGCTCCTCAACCCAGTGTTTGTCTGATTCTTTCAAAGACCGCACTAGTCTGGGCTTGATGCCGCTCATAATAAGACCGTTGGCGCGTTCTACTTGACCGTTGGTTTGTGGGTGGTAGACAGAGGCGTAATCGAGTTTAATACCCAGAGTAGTACACCAGGTTTTTACCTCATCGGCTGTGAAATTAGAGCCGTTGTCAGTGATGATGCTATGTGGGACACCATGACGGTGCACAACATCGGATATGAAGTCTATCACCGGGCCGGACTCAGCCGTTTTGACCGGTTTAGCCTCTATCCACTTAGTGAATTTGTCCACCATAACTAGCAGATATTTTTTCTTATGGCTCCCCCCTTTAAGGGGTCCAACCATGTCGAGTCCCCAGACCACGAAAGGCCAAGTGATGGGGATTATTTGTAGGACAGTGGGGGGCATATGGCTTTGATTGGCAAAGAGTTGGCATCCGACGCAATGTTGGACAAGGTCCTGTGCATCCGCTCGGGCCGTCAGCCAATAAAACCATGTACGGAAGGCCTTGCTAACAAGGGACCGAGCTGCGGCGTGGTGACCGCCGAGTCCGGCATGAATTTCGGCCAAGAGATGTCGCCCCTCTTCCTCGGATATACATCGTTGAAGGACTCCGGTGGCACTTTTCCTGTAGAGCTCTCCATCATGAACCTTGTAGGCCTTCGAGCACCGGACAATGCAGCAGGCCTCATTCTGGTCCTCAGGAAGCTCCTTCTTACTAAGGTAGGCCAGGAAGGGTTCGGTCCATGGGGCGATGACTGCCATGATGAGATGCGCCGATGGTGTTATGTCGATGTTTCTGGGATCTGGGGTTATGTTTGGGTCCGGACTACTATTTCCGTTTTCCCCCTGCCACACCACGGATAGCTTGAAGAGCCTTTCCAGGAAGATATTAGGTGGAACGGGGTCGCGCTTAGCGCCAATATGAGCAAGAACATCCGCCGCTTGATTACTTTCTCGAGCCACATGATGGAACTCAAGCACCTCGAACCGGGCCGACATTTTTATGACTGTGTTACGATACACTGCCATCTTCGGATCTTTAGCGTCAAAATCTCCATTTATTTGAGATATTGCAAGTTTTGAGTCCCCGCGCACTTCTAGGCGTTGTATTCCCATGGAGACAGCCATCCGGAGACCATGCAACAAGGCCTCGTATTCGGCTACGTTATTGGAGTCTGTGTATAGTATTTGGAGAACATACTGGATGATGTCCCCGGTGGGGAACGTTAAAACGACAGCCGCTCCTAACCCTGCCAGCATTTTGGAGCCGTCGAAGTGCATGACCCAATTGGAGTATGTGTTGTACTCTTTAGGGAGTTCGGCCTCTGTCCATTCAACGATGAAGTTGGCCAGAACTTGGGATTTGATAGCCCAACATGGTTTATATGTAATGTCGAATGGCAAGAGCTCAATGGCCCATTTGGCAATCCGGCACGTAGCATCACGGTTGTTTATAATGTCGTTGAGTGGTACTTCGGAGGCCACCGTGATCGAACACTCCTGGAAGTAGTGACAGAGCTTTCGGGATGCCATGAAGACCGCGTATGCTATTTTTTGATAATGAGGGTACCGGGATTTGCATGGTGTAAGGATGGTAGACACGTAGTATACTGGCTTCTGAAGCGGGAATTTATGTCCGTCCTATTCTCGTTCAACGATGAGTACGGTGCTCACCACCTGATGTGTTGCCGATATGTATAATAACATCGGTTCACCAGTGTTTGGTGCGGCCAAGATTGGATTGCTCGCAAGAAGGGTTTTTATTTCTTCCAGTCTGGCTGTTGCTGAAAGTGCGTTATATCGACTAGAGGGGGGGTGAATAGGCAATTTTTATGAAAGTCTTCAAAACGTGGAAGTTTCAAAGACAAACGATAGAAATAAACCTATTACCATGCAGCGGAAGGTAGACTACACTAGGCAAACCATAGTCAAGTATTCAATGGAGTGAAAGGACAATGACTAATAGCAGCAATGTAGTAAGGATCAGGTAGGAAGATATTATGAAGCCAAACAGAACACGCAGTCACTCAGTGAAGACAAAAGATAGAGCAATCATACAATGACTTCACAAGGAGTAACAGTAAGTAAGGGAAGGGAAGGATGAAACCAGTGACTCATTGAAGACAATGATTTGTTGGACCAGTTCCAGTTGCTGTGACAACTGTACGTCTGGTTGGGGCGGCTAGGTATTTAAACCTGAGGACACACAGTCCCGGACACCCAGTCCTGAACACGCAGCTCAGGACACCCAGTCCTCACCGTATTCCCGTTGAGCTAAGGTCACACAGACCTTGCCCAATCACTCTGGTAAGTCTTCAAGGTAGACTCCCAAACCTTCACAGACTTTGTTCACCGGCGATCCACAATGGCTCTTGGATGCTCAGAACGCGACACCTAACTGGCTGGAGGATTCACAGTCCTCAAGTGTAATAAGTCTTCAGATCACACAGACAAGAAGACTTAAGTGATGCCTAACTATCTTTGGCTCTGGGTGGTTAGGGCTTTATCCTCACAAGGAATTCTCTCTCTCAAAGGCCTCGAGGTGGGTTGCTCTCAAACGACAAAAGCCATACTCTAACTCTGAGCAGCCAAGTTTATGGTTGTAGGGGGTGGGCTATTTATAGCCACTAGCAAACCCGACCTGATTTGTCTGAAATGACCCTGGGTCACTAAGGAACTGACACGTGTTCCAACGGTTAAATTTCAAACTCACGCGGCAGCTTTACTTGGGCTACAAGCAAAGCTGACTTGTCCGACTCTGGACAAGTTTCACTCTCATAGTCTTCACTCGAAGACATAGGTTTTGGTTAAGCATCACTTCAGTCATTCTGACTGGTTCACTTGGACCCCACTTAACAGTACGGTGGTTCCTATGACTCAACAAAGAAGAAACAGAACTACAAAAGATCTAAGTCTTCGAGCTCCATAGGCTTCATGCGATGTCTTCTCTTGTCATAGTCTTCAATGAGAATATCTTCATATACCACCTTTTACATCAATGTCTTCATACATTTTTAGGGGTCATTTCTGGTAGGAAAACCGAATCAATGAGGGACTTCTACCTGTGTTATCCTGCAATTCTCACAAACACATCAGTCCCTCAACTAGGTTTGTCGTCAATACTCCAAAACCAACTAGGGGTGGCACTAGATGCACTTACAACCTCCCCCTTTTTGGTGATTGATGACAAACTAGTTGAAGTTTTCAACGGGGAATATAATATGTGAAATTGTAAAGAATAAGGAATTGTCTTCATAAGTTACAAGGGCTCCCCCTGAAGATGTGCATATATGTAATTTGCTTTTGGAATGCAAATGCACATGGCAGGTTATGCTTGTGGAGATCCTCTTCAACTTATGATGACAATCCACTATGCATGTGAAGGTATGTGAAGATAATGACATGCATAATGGAAAATGGACGTCTGCAAAATGATCTAAGTGCGGAATTTATCGTCGCACATGCGGAATTTATCATCGCATCACAAAGTGGCAAATAAGTAGCAGATGACCATCGAGTTTAAGTGTTACAACTCAAAGAACCAAATGTATCAAAACGAGAGTTGTAAACACGAAGCAAAATATAAAGCACCCGCCCATATGGACCCGCTTGAAGACTATCAAACTTATATGCTTCTCCCACTTTTGTCAGTAAGGACCAAAAAGGTTTGAAGACATAGAGAATCTACTCGTTCCCATGAAGAGTAGGTGAAGCAGCAGGGTCGTCGGTGGTATTCGGCGGTGCAGAAGAACTTGGAGCAGTGTCGAAGCGTGCTGAAGGAGGTGGCGGTGAAGTGGCATCGTCTTCATCCTCGATCACTCTGGCATTTACAGTTGCAGCAGAGGAAGAGAACTCAGAGTCTTCGAGAGATGGAGTTCGTCGCAGCACGACCCTTCGAGGAGGTGTGGAGTCAAACTTGAAGCATTTAGAGAAGCCGTCGTCTTAAAGATCATCTTCAGAGCACATCAGCGTCAGCCCTTTCCATGTGCATCGAGAGGTTTCATGGGCAACAAAAGCATTCTTGGTGGCAAGATTGCGAATGCGGTTGACATCCACCAAGAGGCTTTGCATTTGGCACTTCAGCCAGTCATGATGCATATCCTGTTTCTGATGAAGAGCCACCAGAAGCTCTCGGTCATTAAGAACACGAGTGCGCTTCTTGGGTCGTTGGGCAGTTGTGCTGTCGGTGGCTTCAGTAAGGGCAGGATGTGGTGCACGTGTAGTTCCAGCCAAAGGATACACACGAGTGACTGATTCAACTCCTTCAATGTTCTGAGAAAAACTTTGATGCTCCGCATTCTGAAGACTTAGAGGTTCCTTGGCAGGCTCGGGATAAATGGCTTCAATAGACATATCCACATCAGGCAGAAAGATCTGATGGTTGCGAGCAGATGGCTGATATGAGATAGCGGAGTGGAGTTTGATCAGCCACATTATCCATGGAGCGTAGAACTTCAAGCCAAAAATATCAGAGCCTGATGCAGCAAGTTGGCGGATGAAGAAGTCCTGTGCATTGAAGCATTTGCCATGAAGAATATAGAAGACCAAGGTCTTCATTGCACCTTCCAGCTTGGCATGTGGAGAGTGTCCTTTGATGGGCCAGAGAGTTCGCCTTATGATGTGATAAATAGTCCTTGGCAGATACTCAAGGTCTTCAACAAAGAACTCTTTGGGATATGTAGCATCTTGGGGCAATGGCTTCATCATACTGAGCATCTGACTCATGTTGGGTTCAGGCTTCTGAAAGATGCTTTCCACAGCTTCACTGTGAAGTTGACAGGCAGATTCGTAGAGATCGCCAGGAGTGGGTAGACCAGTGAGCTCAATGATGTCAAAGGCTTTGGCTTCGTGATGAACGTTTCATGTCATCCACTCCAGGACCCAAGTCTTTGGATCTCTGTTGTACCCGCGGATGTGAAGTGTGGCATAGAATTGGAGCAACTCTTCATTCCAATGCTCTTGGTCGGTGACGAACGGCAGCAATCCAACCTCTTTGAAGCAATCCAGAGCTTCTTCCAGACAGGGCAGACCAGCTATGGCTTCAATGTCAAGACGCTTATGTGGGAAGATGCGACCTTGATTGTATAGAATGCAGGAGTAATAGCTTCGCTGCGGATAGCTCCAGAACCGATCAGATGATATTCTTTCCCTTGAGTAGGGGTTCCTGGAGCTATTGAAGAAAGTGTTGTTTGCTCTGATGCCATTGACATTGAAGGATCCAGGTGCTGATGCAGGACCTAGAAACCTGGTCAATCTTGGGATTGGCTTCTATACCTGAGGCCTGTGCTCAACATGATAGTTGAACTGAGGACCAGCACCAGGCGCAGGAACAGAAGCAGTAGGATCAGTGGCTTCGCTGACTTCTGGTGCTTGGGTTGGTGAAGGCTCCACATTAGCTTCAGCCATGACAGCGTCAGTGGCTTCATTGGTGTTGGTGGTGGCAGCCTCAAGATTCTCGACCTCCACTTGACGAGCTGGAGGGTCGGTCACAGTCACGTTCTCCTCGAGAACAGCTTCTTGGTGGGACGGGGAAGTAGCAACTTTTGGGGTTTCTTCTTCATTGGCTGATGCAGCCGGAATGTCTTCAGCAGCTGTAGCTTCAGACTCAAAGACTGGAGGCCTTGGTCCTTTGCGAAGCCTGCGTAACGCTGGCGACGCCTGTGGAGTTGGAGTTGGCTGGGCCTCAAAGTCTTCTTCCTCTTGTGCTTGTGGGCGATCAGCCCATGATGCATCCTGAGCAATTGGTGTCAGAGGATGACCAATGCTGATGAGTTTGCTGTGCGTTAGCGCAGGCGATGATACCTGTTGGTGCTCGAGCTGAGGAAGAACTGCATCATCTTCAACATGGTCATGGTGACCAATGTCTTCAGCAGTGATGGGATCAGCTGCTGGAAAGTCTTCAGCTTCATGAGCCTTTGTGAAAGCAGGCTCATGGACAGTTAGTTGACGTTCTTGAGGTTCAGCGTCAGGGTGAACCATGGAGATGGGTTCAACAATCAAGGCTCTGTGGGAGCAGCCCGTTCTTTCTTGGTCTTCCTCTTCTTCTTGGAGGGAGCAGTGGCAGAGGCTTCAGGATGTTTCCTCTTCCTTGCTTCAGCCTCAGCAGTCCTCGTCTTCTTCAGCTCTGAAGCGGTTGACCGGGCCTTTGGCTTCGAGCCAGTCATGCTAGTTGGGAAGACAATGGGATCTACTTCCTGCCTTGGTGCGTTGGGTTCGACCACAGTGGGCTTCTTCTTCTGCTTAGCAGCCATCCTGGGATCAATGCCCGGACGCCCAAGGGCCTTGCGCTTCTCAGCCTCATTGTAGCCTTGCACACACTTGTTAGCCAGGCTCTTCATGTGCTCCCGAGAACCCTGAGCTTCTGCGCGTTTCTTGAGAAAGGCTTCTTTGAGCTCGTGCAACATAATCTTGAAGTTTTTCACCTCTTGTACACTGAGCTTGGCCATATGCTTCTTGAACTGAGCCTTTTCATAGTCAATCTTTTGCTTCAGTTCGACGATGCGCTGAGCGAGAGCTAGCTCTGAAGCAATGGCGCCATGGAAGGCGACACTGAGGCCAATGGGTGGTTGCAGATCTTCGAAGCTGATGTTGGGCGTGTCAAACCACTCATCAATGAAGTTGTGGATGATTGTCACGTCAAAGAGAGGCAGATCATTGAAGATTTCTGCTTCTTCTTTGCTCTTGATGAGTTGCTCAAGAGCGTCATCTGCAAGATCTTCATCATTGGACAGATCAATGGCATCATTCCGCAGAATGGCAGCAGCTGTCAGTTCTTGGCCGATGTGTGGCAGAGGCATCTTGACCTTCTGGGGCTTGGAGATGCGTGACAAATCTTCAGACTGCACACTGTCTTCAGGTGCAGTGGCCAGTGGCTTCGCCCATGAGATTTTTGGTGCAGAGGCAGGCTTTGAAGCTTTTGGATGCTTCAGCTTCTTTGGCTTCGGCACTGCAGGCGCTTCATCTGATTCAGCGTCATCTGCAGGCTCATTCACAGCAGTCCCTTGAACCACGATATGGGTGATGAGACCTTCAAGGTTGTAGAAGGGCCCAAGAAGATTGGGTTCAGCTTCGCGAGTTCCATTGGCACGGGGAGCAGAGGGACCAGGGTTGAAGTCTAAACCCAAAGACTTCTTGTTCTGCTTCGCTGAGTTCTTGGCAAACTAGAAGTTGTGCTTGAACAGATTGTCGTCACGGCACCATAGTAGTGATGATGGGTGTGCATCTGCAGGCTGTGGCCCACGGGCCATGCAGGGATAGAAGCCTTGTTCAATGGCTTCTTCTCTGGACCTGGGTTGAAGATTCTTGTATAGGATGTCTCCCCACGGTCTCTTGATTGCATTTTTCTCAGCATATTCTTGGGTCACAAACCGGTATTTGAACCATTGTTCTGCCCAATATCTTCGAATCCACTGGATTCGGGTCTTGCGCTGATTATAATCCTCTTCAGGATCTGTCTTGTAAAGTTCTGAGAGGTCATCAGGCAGATCTCTTGATGTTCCGCCACGACGCTGTCTGCCTCCCTTCCTTGCAGATTTCTCTGAAGCCATGAATTTTAAACTGAAAGGCTTCAATACGTTCAAAGGCTTCAAAGGTTTTTGCTTGCTGGACAAACAGGAACTGGCTTCGGGAGAATTTATATGATGCTGTAAGTATTCTACAAATGAATGCAGACTATGATAACCAAGGGATTCTCCCACGGACATGTACCTGTGACAACATTAAGGTGCGAGGGAAGGGGAAGAGGTCATATGCATTCTCAGAAGATTTTGAAGATAAATCAGTTTAGAAGACATTGACCTCATCGTGTGAAGACATTCACTCATTGATAAGGAGTTGGTTCCAGATTTGTACGAATCTAGAGATCAGTACAAGTGAGGAATCTAACTACTTTGTGAGGCATAAGTGAATATACTAGGCATATTATGAGATGCAGTATGTAAGAGATCCAACTTGTGTGAACAGAAACTGCTTGTGGTAGAAAGTGACGAAGCTTTAGGATCAAAGGGGTTGTAAAAAGGAAGTTTTATTTACCACACGAAGAACTGCTAGACAGAGTGGAAGAGGAGGCCGAGAAGTTCGATCGTCCGTGCCCTAACTTGGCGACGGAGGACACCTACGGTGACGGCGGAGAAGATGATGTCCGCGGTTGGCATGAAGACGGCGTCGGAGAGGTTGTGACAGCGAAGCGCTTCGTCGTCGGCGTCGTCGAAGGCTAGCGGTGGTGCTAGGGTACATGCGAGAGTGGAAGAAGAGATAATTACTGCGGTGAGGCATGTATTTATAGGGACATGGGCGGCTCAGTGTTATTACACAGGTGCCCCTGGCGATTCACATCTGAGGAACACGTGGCCATCATGCAGCATGTCGGAGGTTGTTCCACGTCCCACGCACGCCTGGATTGTCGGGTGGTCATTCCCACTTCTCCTGGTTTCAGGTGAAGGAATGAGCATTGAAAACGGACTTAATGTTTGTCTCTGTATCTTCTGCTAACAAGGACGCAGAGAAGACATTCAACAGTTTCAATAGAATGCATATGACTTGGAGAGATAGAGTTTGAGATAGAAAGCATAGAGAGGTTAGGGTCCGATCACATTCACTTAGTTCAAAAGATTCAACAAGAAGACATAGCTATAAGTGAATGCTGTAGAGGACAGAACACTAGTATATATATATATTCAACATAGTGAAGATAATCATGAAGACATGTTGAAATTGAAGCCAAACCAAATGTGAAGACATAGCAAATGTAACACCATGAGTGAAACACTTCGAACAGAACCTTTGGTGGTGGCGTTACCCACCGTATAGGAAGTATTAGACCCAGACACGGCGCACAATTATCGTGGCGTTCTGAAGTCAAATTCCACATTAATGTATTCACACTTAGAATGTATGTCTTCATTGATTAAAGATATACTTTACTTCGTGTGTTGCACATCTAAGTCATCAATATGCATAAGTGTTAGGATGTGTGCCTGATCACAGGACATTTGAGGATTCCAGGATATTTAGCTCACACCGTAACTTGCAAAATATTTTCTCATCCAAGGGCTTGGTGAAGATATCTGCCAATTGCTCTTCAGTGTTGACGTGTATGATATCAATATTTTCCTTCACAACATGATCTCTGAGAAAGTGATGACGAATTTCAATGTGCTTTGTCTTCGAGTGCTGAATTGGGTTGTTGGCAATCTTGATGGCACTTTCATTGTCGCAGTAGAGTGGCACTTGCTTCAGATGAATGCCATAGTCCTTGAGTGTTTGCTTCATCCACAGAAGCTGAGCGCATCAAGATCCAGCAGCAATGTATTCAGATTCAGCAGTGGAGAGAGATACACAGTTCTGCATCTTTGAAGACCAACATACAAGTGATCGTCCCAGAAAATGACATGTGCCTGATGTAGACTTGCGATCCACCTTGTCACCAGCATAATCAGCACCCGAGAATCCAACCAGATCAAACTCTGAGCCCTTTGGATACCATAATCCTAGAGTTGGGGTGTGAGCCAAATATCGAAGAATTCGCTTCACAGCTAAGTGATGCGACTCCTTTGGTGCCGCTTGGAATCGAGCACACATGCAAACACTAAGCATAATATTTGGCCTAGATGCACATAGATAAAGTAAAGAACCAATCATGGAGCGGTATACCTTTTGATCGAACTCTTTACCATTGTAGTCAGGACCCAGATGATGTTTGGCTGGCATTAGCGTCATGAAGCCTTTGCAGTCTTGCATACCGAACTTCTTCAGGCAATCTTTGAGATACTTCTCTTGAGATATGAAGATGCCGTTGCGTTGCTCTCGTATTTGAAGACCGAGGAAGAACTTCAGCTCCCCCATCATGGACATCTGATATTGCTCTTGCATCATATATCCAAACTCTTCACTGTACTTCTGATTGGTGCAGCCGAAGATGATGTCATCCACATATATTTGGCACACAAACAATTCACCATCATATGTCTTCGGGAAGAGAGTGGGGTCGAGGGAACGAGGTATGAAGCCTTTGCTCTTCAGGAAGTATTTGAGTGTGTCATACCAAGCCCGAGGGGCTTGTTTGAGGCCATACAGTGCCTTGTTGAGCTTGTATACCATGTCAGGATGTTTCGGATCTTCAAAGCTAGGCGGTTGTGCAACATACACTTCTTCTTCAATCTTGCCATTGAGAAAGGCGCTCTTCACATCCATTTGATATAGAAGTATGTTATGATGATTTGCATAGGCCAGCAGTATGCGTATGGCTTCAAGTCGAGCCACAGGAGCAAATGTTTCATCAAAGTCAATGCCTTCCACTTGAGTATATCCTTGAGTAACGAGACGAGCTTTGTTTCTGACAACTTGACCATGCTCATCTTGCTTGTTGCGGTATATCCATTTGGTGCCTATTATGTTGTGCTTCCGAGGATCAGGACACTTAACCAGTTCCCATACATTATTCAGCTCAAACTGTTGAAGCTCTTCTTGCATAGCTTGAATCCATTCAGGTTCCATGAAGGCTTCTTCAACTTTCTTGGGTTCTGTTATTGAGACGAATGCGAAGTGCCCACAGAAATTTGCTAGCTGAGTTGCCCTTGAGCGAGTGAGCGGACCAGGTGCATTGATGCTATCAATTATTCTCTCAATCTGCACTTCATTGGCAACACGAGGATGTATAGGGCGAAGATTTTGCTCTTGCTGATCATTGTCATTGTTAGTGGGATTGTCTTCAGACTATGCATTGTCTTCAGGTTGATCAGGTGCGGAGATGATAAGTTCCTCTTCAGGTTGAGCTTCAAAGGGTATGATTTCTCAAGTTCCCATTAGCTTGATTGATTCGCTGGATGGAACTTCATCTAGTACATTTGGCAGGTGTTCCCTTTGTGAACCGTTAGTCTCATCAAATCGCACATCCACTATTTCAACCACTTTATAATGAAAGATATTGAAGACTCTGTAGGTTTGCGAATCCTTTCCATATCCAAGCATAAAACCCTCATGTGCTTTTGGTGCAAATTTTGAAGTGTGATGTGGATCCTTGATCCAGCACCTGGCTCCAAATACTCTGAAGTAACTGACATTTGGCTTCTTGCCAGTAAGGAGCTCATAAGATGTCTTGTTCAGAAGCTTGTGAAGATAAACACGATTGATTGTATGGCATGCAGTATCAATGGCTTCAGGCCAGAATTTTCTTGGAGTCTTGTATTCATCAAGCATCGTTCGGGCCATCTCAATGAGTGTTTTGTTCTTGTGTTCGACGACGCCATTCTGCTGTGGCGTGTATGGGGCTGAGAATTCATGTGTGATACCCAAAGTATCAAGATATGTATCAAGGCGAGTGTTCTTGAATTCAGTGCCATTGTCACTTCTGATGTGCTTTATCTTGGCGCCATAGTTGTTCATTGCTCGATTGGCGAAGCGTCTGAAGACATCCTGCACTTCAGTCTTGTAGAGGATTATGTGCACCCAAGTATATCTAGAATAATCATCAACAATGACAAAGCCATAGAGACAAGCAGTAGTAGTAAGAGTTGAGTAATGAGTAGGACCGAAAAGATCCATGTGGAGCAGTTCGAAGGGTCGAGTAGTTGTCATGATTGTCTTCGAGGGATGTTTGGCCCTCGTCATCTTTCCTGCTTCACAGGCACCGCATAAGTGATCTTTCTTGAACTTGACGCCCTCGATGCCTATGACATGCTTCTTCTTTGCAAGGGTGTGGAGGTTCCTCATGCCAGCATGCCCTAGCCTCCGATGCCAGAGCCAGCATTCTGAAGCTTTTGCTAGAAGACATACGGCAAGCTGTGGTCCTGCTGAGAAATCTACCACGTATAAATCATCTTTCTGATACCCTTCAAACACTGGAGACTTGTCAGATTCCATTAGGACAAGGCAGCGATATTTTCCAAACATTACGATCATGTTCAAATCGCAAAGCATTGAGACAGACATTAAGTTGAAGCCAAGGGATTCAACAAGCATGACTTTAGCCATGTGTTGATCCTTTGAGATTGCAACTCTACCTAGACCCAAT
This sequence comes from Triticum aestivum, assembly GCF_018294505.1. NCBI lineage: Eukaryota > Viridiplantae > Streptophyta > Magnoliopsida > Poales > Poaceae > Triticum > Triticum aestivum. Next base: position 656,752,919 of record NC_057800.1, on the reverse strand, counting down.
ACCTTACTTTTACTAGTGTCAGCAAATGTGATGTGACTCTTGTCGGATGGACGTAAGGTTGAGTCCATAAGAAGGCTTCTTTTTCCAGTCATGTGATTGGTACACCCACTATCAATAATCCATTCTGAAGATGTTGGTGTCGTACCCTACAGTGCAGTTAGGGGGACAGGCTTCACGAAGAGAGTTGTGAAACAAAAAAATTTGATGAACCAGTGGGTTATGAAAGCTTAGATCCAGATTAGGACTAATAGGGAGAGTAGCAAGCGATTCAGGAACGAAGTACATAGTAAGACCATTCGGGCATTTGATCTCGCGCCCTACAAGATGTTTAAGGTCCCCAACAATAGCGTCAGATGATTTTGGTTTTCTGCTGGAGACCTTTCCCTGCAAAGGAGAGTTAAGCTTTCTTAGCCACCCACATCTTCAAGGGTGGCTTAGAAGCAATAAGTCTAAGTGCAGCGTCTGAGAACTTTGGCTTTGGAGCCCTAGCGAAAAGTCTTGCAGGCGGACAATAGTACTCATAAGAATAAGCAGAATAGTTCTTGGTCTTATGAACATGGCGGTTCGACGAACCGCGCTCATATTCATAGGCCTGAGTATGGTTTCCCTGCAAAACATTTGCGTTAGAGCGACTCAGGTGAGTCCTCTGTCTGTATGAAGCCTTTGGGCCGTATGAAGCCTGTGGTATGGGGTTTGTCTTCTTCATCTGTGGTGTCATGATGACATTCACAGGAAGATTCTCCAAACACCTTTTCGGCACCCAGATCTTCTTCATACGCGGTCCATTCCTGCAGTTAGTACCAATGTACCTGGCAAACACTTCACCATTCTGATTCTTAAACAGTTTATAGTTTGCATCAAAGGATTCATCAATGACAATGGGGTTAGCACAAGTGAAACCGGATAAATTGGATGGATCTGCTGAAGGTTCCTTTGCAGCAACCCATGTGGTTTTGGGGTACTGCTCAGGTTTCCAATAAGAGCCATCGGCATTCATTTTCCTTACGAACCCAACACCCTCTTTCCTAGGGTTTTGGTTCAGGATCTGCCTTTTGAGGACATCACATAGTGTCTGATGCCCTTTGAGACTTTTGTACATCCTTGTTTCAAGCAATGTCTTCAACCTAGCATTCTCATCAGCAATAGCAGTGGTATCCTCAGAAGAGGGGTTAGTTACCACATCAACAGTTGAAGATATTGCAATAGTAGCAGCAGTAGAACACACATCAACAGAAGTAGCGTTGTCACGCTCGATGCATTTAAGACATGGTGGTTCAAATCCTTCCTGAGCGGAACTGATCTGTTTGGTGCGAAGTGACTCGTTTTCTTTTTGAAGATCTTCATGAGCCGCTCTCAATTTCTCAAGATCTAGCTTCCTTTGAATATAATCGTAGGAAAGCTTTTCATGAGTTGTTGAGAGCGTTTCATGACGAATTTCAAGTTCCTCATACTTAACGTGAACATTTTTTATGTCTTCAATTAAGGACTCAGATCGAGTGATTTCAGTGCCTAACAGATCATCGCTTTTGTCTAACAGTTTTTGAATATGTTCCATGGCTTTCTGTTATTCAGTTGCAATTTTAGCAAGTGTTTTGTAGCTGGGTCTTGAACCACAATCAGAGTCATCGTCACTAGATGTTTGATAGTGAGTAGTGTGTGTGTTTACCTTGGCACCGCGTGCCATGAAGCAGTAGGTAGGAGCGGAGTAGTCCTTGTCATTGGCATCGATATCGGTGATGAAATCATTGTCTTTAGTGTTGAAGATGGACTTGGCAACGTATGCTGTAGCCAGACTTGCAACGCCAGAATCGGACTCCTCCTCAAACTCCACCTCCGCCTCCTCAGAAGCGGACTCCTCCTCTGAATCCATTTCCTTGCCAACAAACGCACGTGCCTTGCCAGATGAGCTCTTCTTGTGTGATGAAGACTTTGAGGAAGACTTGGAAGAAGACATTGAGTATTTCTTCTTCTTCTTGTCGTCAGAGTCATATTCCTTGCCCTTCTTCTTCTTTTTGTTCTCATTGTCCCACTGCGGACACTCAGAGATGAAGTGGCCAGGTTTCTTGCACTTGTGACATGTTTTCTTCTTGTATTCATGAGCAGAAGCTTCATCATTCCTTGAGCTTGATCGTGAAGACTTTCTGAAACCTTTCTTCTTGGTGAATTTTTGGAACTTCTTCACAAGCATAGCAAGTTCCCTTCCAATGTCTTCAGGATCATCAGAACTGCTGTCAGATTCTTCTTCAGATGAGGAGACAACTTTTGCCTTCAACGCACGAATTCGCCCATAGTTTGGACCGTAGATATCTCTTTTCTCAGAAAGCTGAAACCCATGTGTGTTGAGCCTCTCAAGGATGTCAGACGGATCGAGTGTCTTGAAATCAGGACGTTCTTGAATCATCAGGGCTAGGGTGTCAAATGAGCTGTCAAGTGATCGCAGTAGTGTCTTGACGACTTCATGCTTGGTAATCTCAGTAGCGCCGAGGGCTTGAAGCTCATTTGTGATGTCAGTGAGTCGATCAAACATGAGCTGGACATTCTCATTGTCATTTTTCTTGAAGCGGTTGAAGAGGTTGCGAAGAACACTGATTCTCTGATCTCTCTGGGTTGAGACGCCTTCGTTGACCTTGGAGAGCCAGTCCTAGACTAGCTTAGATGTTTCCAAAGCACTCACACAGCCATACTGTCCTTTGGTCAGATGACCACAGATGATATTCTTGGCAGTGGAGTCCAGTTGAACGAACTTCTTGACATCAGCAGCAGTGACACCTTCTCCAGCCTTGGGAACGCCGTTCTTGACGACATACCATAGGTCGACATCAATGGCTTCAAGATGCATGCGCATCTTATTCTTCTAGTAGGGATATTCAGTTCCATCGAAGACGGGGCACGCAGCGGAGACTTTGATTATCCCTGCAGTCGACATAGCTAAAACTCCAGGTGGTTAAACCGAATCACACAGAACAAGGGAGTACCTCGCTTTGATACTAATTGAAAGTGCGTTATATCGACTATAGGGGGGGTGAATAGGCGATTTTTATGAAAGTCTTCAAAACGTGGAAGTTTCAAAGACAAACGATAGAAATAAACCTATTACCATGCAGCGGAAGGTAGACTACACTAGGAAAACCATAGTCAAATATTCAATGGAGTGAAAGCACAATGACTAATAGCAGCAATGTAGTAAGGATCAGGTAGGAAGATATTATGAAGCCAAACAGAACACGCAGTCACTCAGTGAAGACAAAAGATAGAGCAATCATACAATGAATTCACAAGGAGTAACAGTAAGTAAGGGAAGGGAAGGATGAAACCAGTGACTCGTTGAAGACAATGATTTGTTGGACCAGTTCCAGTTGCTGTGACAACTGTACATCTGGTTGGGGCGGCTAGGTATTTAAACCTAAGGACACACAGTCCCGGACACCCAGTCCTGAACACGCAGCTTAGGACACCCAGTCCTCATCGTATTCCCCTTGAGCTAACGTCACACAGACCTCGCCCAATCACTCTGGTAAGTCTTCAAGGTAGACTCCCAAACCTTCACAGACTTCGTTCACCGGCGATCCACAATGGCTCTTGGATGCTCAGAATGCGACGCCTAACCGGCTGGAGGATTCACAGTCCTCAAGTGTAATAAGTCTTCAGATCACACAGACAAGAAGACTTAAGTGATGCCTAACTCTCTTTGGCTCTGGGTGGTTAGGGCTTTATTCTCGCAAGGAATTCTCTCTCTCAAAGGCTTCGAGGTGGGTTGCTCTCAAACGACAAAAGTCGTACTCTAACTCTGAGCAGCCAACCGTTTATGGTTGTAGGGGGTGGGCTATTTATAGCCACTAGGAAACTCGACCTGATTTGTCCGAAATGACCCTGGGTCACTAAGGAACTGACACGTGTTCCAATGGTCAGATTTCAAACTCACGCGGTAGCTTTACTTGGGCTACAAGCAAAGCAGACTTGTCCGACTCTGGACAAGTTTCGCTCTCATAGTCTTCACTCGAAGACATAGGTTTTGGTTAAGCATCACTTCAGTCATTCTGACTGGTTCACTTGGACCCCACTTAATAGTACGGTGGTTCCTATGACTCAACAAAGAAGAAACAGAACTACAAAAGATCTAAGTCTTCGAGCTCCATAGGCTTCATGCGATGTCTTCTCTTGTCATAGTCTTCAATGAGAATATCTTCATATACCACCTTTGACATCAATGTCTTCATACATTTTTAGGGGTCATCTCTGGTAGGAAAACCGAATCAATGAGGGACTTCTACCTGTGTTATCCTGCAATTCTCACGAACACATCAGTCCCTCAACTAGGTTTGTCGTCAATACTCCAAAACCAACTAGGGGTGGCACTAGATGCACTTACAATCTCCCCCTTTTTGGTGATTGATGACAAACTAGTTGAAGTTTTCAACGGGGAATATAATATGTGAAATTGTAAAGAATAAGGAATTGTCTTCATAAGTTGCAAGGGCTCCCCCTGAAGATGTGCATATATGTAATTTGCTTTTGGAATGCAAATGCACATGGCAGGTTATGCTTGTGGAGATCCTCTTCAACTTATGATGACAATCCACTATGCATGTGAAGTTATGTGAAGATAATGACATGCATAATGGAAAATGGACGTCTGCAAAATGATCTAAGTGCGGAATTTATCGTCGCACATGCGGAATTTATCATAGCATCACAAAGTGGCAAATAAGTAGCAGATGAACATCGAGTTTAAGTGTTACAACTCAAAGAACCAAATGTATCAAAATGAGAGTTGTAAACACGAAGCAAAATATAAAGCACCCGCCCATATGGACCCACTTGAAGACTATCAAACTTATATGCTTCTCCCACTTTTGTCAGTAAGGACCAAAAAGGTTTGAAGACATAGAGCATCTACTCGTTCCCATGAAGAGTAGGTGAAGCAGCAGGGTCGTTGGTGGTATTCGGCGGTGCAGAAGAACTTGGAGCAGTGTCGAAGCATGCTGAAGGAGGTGGCGGTGAAGTGGCATCGTCTTCATCCTCGATCACTCTGGCATTTACAGTTGCAGCAGAGGAAGAGAACTCAGAGTCTTCGAGAGATGGAGTTCGTCGCAGCACGACCCTTCGAGGAGGTGTGGAGTCAAACTTGAAGCATTCAGAGAAGCCATCCTCTTGAAGATCATCTTCAGAGCACATCAGCGTCAGCCCTTTCCATGTGCGTCGAGAGGTTTCATGGGAAACAAAAGCATTCTTGGTGGCAAGATTGCGAATGCGGTTGACATCCACCAAGAGGCTTTGCATTTGGCGCTTTAGCCTCTCCGATCTCGTGGTAGATCAACTCTTGTAATACTCATATCATCAAGAATAAATCAAGCAGGATGTAGGGTTTTACCTCCATCAAGAGGACCCGAACCTGGGTAAAACATCGTGTCCCCTGCCTCCTATTACCAACCACCTTAGACGCACAGTTCGGGACCCCCTACCCGAGATCCGCCGGTTTTGACACCGACATTGGTGCTTTCATTGAGAGTTCCTCTGTGTCGTCGCAGTTAGGCTTGATGGCTCCTACTATCATCGATAGCGATGCGGTCCAGGGTGAGACTTTTCTCCCTGGACAAATCTTCGTATTCGGCGGCTTTGCACTGCAGGCTAATTCGCTTGGCCATCCGGAGCAGATTGAAAGCTTGAACTACACGGCCGACATCCGCAGAGACTTGATCTTCGACGGATTCAAGCCACAGCCGGGCGCGCCGCACTGTCACGATGGGTATGACCTAGCTCTGCCGCCGAACAGTACCCCAAAGGCTGCGCCCGCATCAGCTCCGACCCTTAGCTCGGAGCTGACTGCGCCAGTCGAGGACAGGTGGTTAGACACCGCCTCAGGGGCTGCAGTCTCAATGGCGATCGAGCCGAACACCAGCCTAAACCTCTACGCAGCCCGTGACTCCAAGGTGTCGGACTCTTTTCCGGACTCCGAACCATCCGCGCCCCTGCCAATCGAATGCGATTGGGCGCCGATCATGGAATTCACCGCCGCGGATATCTTTCAGCACTCGCCCTTCGGCGACATTCTGAATTCACTAAGGTCTCTCTCTTTGTCAGGAGAGCCCTGGCTGGATTATGGCCAACAGGATTGGGATGCGAATGACGAAGAAATTCGACGCCCACCCACCACCCACTTAATAGCCACTGTCGACGACTCAACCAACATGCTCGACTTCGACTCCAAAGACATCGACGGTATGGACGACGATGCGGGAGGCAAAGAGGAACCACCGGCCATAGAGCGCTGGATGACCACCTCATCATATGACGTATACATGGTGGACACACCAAAAGAAGACGACGAGGAGGAACGGAAGGACGCACCGAAGGCTTGTTCCCTCGAGAAGCAGTCAAAGCGGCGGCACAAATCCCGCCTCGGCAGAAATAATGATCATACAGACCCAGTGTTGGAGCAGGGCGAACCACTACCGGACCACGGCAATACGGAGAATCAAACCAAACAAACCAAATCTATCAAAGATAATAGTCCGGATGACATAACGCCAGACAAGCACCCGGAGCAGCAGAATGCCCGTCAAAGGCTTGTTGCCACCGTGAGGAGTCTGTAAAAGCAGAAGCAAAGGCTCAAGGCTGCGCAGGACACACTCCAAATCAGATGGAGCAAAGTACTCAACACAGGAGCGAAGTACGGCGGCAATCGCCCCACCAAGAGCTACCCAAAGCGGAAGTTGCTACCTGAATTCGATGAGGAGGCCTCAGACCTCCCACAACCAAAAATAAAAATGGCCACCTGGCCGGATAGACGACCTCACGTCCAACATAGAGCAGCAAACAACGCCACCCACAAGCCAATACGCGATCCACGCGAGGGCTCACACCAAAAGGACGGCGCAACCAGATCCATCTATGGACCACGCAAGCGCGCCCCAGCATACGATGTAACACAACAAACATCTGAACAATGCAGTACACCCAGATACAGGGGTGCCGCACACCCCCTATGTTTCACCGAGGAGGTGCTGGACCATGAATTTCCAGAGGGATTCAAACCCGTAAACATAGAGGCATACGACGGAGCAACAGACCCAGGGGTCTGGATTGAGGACTATATCCTCCATATCCATATGGCTCGAGGAGATGATCTCCACGCCATCAAGTACTTACCCCTCAAGATCAAAGGGCCAGCTCGTGACTGGCTTAAAAGCCTCCCCGAAAACTCCATTGGAAGGTGGGAAGAGCTCGAAGACGCTTTTTGGGCAAATTTTCAAGGGACTTATGTCCGACCTCCGGACGCGGACAATTTGAGTCATATAACTCAACAGCCCGGAGAGTCAGCCCGAAAACTTTGGAACATGTTTCTTACTAAAAAGAACCAAATTGTCCACTGTCTAGACGCCGAAGCCTTGGCAGCTTTTAAGCATAGCATCCGTGACGAATGGCTTGCCAGACACCTCGGCCAAGAAAAGCCGAGAACAATGGCAGCATTAACAAGCCTCATGACCCACTTTTGCGCGGGTGAGGACAGCTGGCTAGCCAGATGCAGAACCAGCGACCCCAGTACATCTGAAGTTAGAGATGGAAACGGGAAATCATGGCACAACAGCAATAACAAATGCCGGAATAAAGAAGACAGCACGAAGAGCACGACAGTAAACGCTGGATTCAAAAGCTCTCGGCCAGGTCAGCAAAAGCCGCCCTCTAAAGGCGCCAGACACAAACTGTCTAGCCTAAACAAAATTCTGGACCAAATATGTCAGATCCATAGCACCCCTGGTAAACCCGCTAATCATACCCACAGAGAATGTTGGGTCTTCAAGCAATCCGGCAAGCTCAATGCCATACACAAGGGGGAGGACACACCAAGCGAAGACGAGGATGAGCCTCTCAAGCAAGACACTGGGGAACAAAAGAAATTTCCACCAGAAGTCAAAATAGTAAATGTGTTACACGTGATCAAGGGAAGAAACAAAACGACACTCCCAGAAACATATGCCCAAGGGCCTATCACCGCGGAGTCCTACCACTGGTCGTCTCATCCGATCACTTTCGACCATCGAGATTACTCAGCAAGTATCCGGCGTGTCGGATGGGCTGCCCTGGTATTAGACCCAATAATTGACGGATACCACTTCACACGAGTCCTGATGGACGGCGGCAGCAGTCTAAACCTGATATACCTTTAAAGGAGTAACGCCAGGCCCAGGGGATCATTGCACGGGCTCCCTACTACTAAAGGTTATATTCGGCTTCCCCGATAACTTCCGTAGCAAACATTTAACCTTCCACATCGCTCCGTTCCAAAGTGCTATCAAGCAGTACTTGGACGCGAAGCTTTCGTTTGCTTTAATGCTATACCGCACTACGCTTCCCACACACTCAAGATGCCCGGCCCACGTGGCATCATTACAATGAACGGAAGTATTAAGCGATCTTTGCGCGCCGAAGAGAGTGCGGCTGCCTTGGCAGCCGCACACTAAAAACGGCCTGACCAACTAAAGCATTTAACAGGTCATCAAGACCTCGGACACGGTTAGACGAGTCTGGCGCAGCTATATGTAATTCATACCGAATCAATGGTCACACCCCTATTGCAAATACAAGGGGCTCAACGCGCGCAGACAAGTGGCAATTTTTACTCATCTTGAATTATACATGATTCGTTTAAAAACTATCTTTTTGCACGACAACTTTTTCACCTAAGTTCCTCTCTTTTACAGATGATCATCGTGCTACACCCGTCCAGGATACGGCGCAATGGAGACACAGGCTCCAAGGATTCTTTTTAGATTAAGACCCTGCGTAAACCTTTTTTACTGTCTCTTGTTGCTACATATCCACCGAATTCTCAGCACAGTTGAGAAGGATGCTGACATCTTGGCATGTGGCCACGTTAGAATAACGCATGTACCTGGACACAAGGGGCTTCTTACAAAGGGCACTATTTAAGCCTGGTTTATACCATAAAGACTGAATACCTTAGGGAGTGTTCGGCGTCGCGAGTTTGGCCTTATATGCGTCAGCTCCGAATCATTGTCTTTGGTCAAATGTTGGGTTTGCCCGGCTCCTGTGTTTTGGTGCCTTACGTTCCGCTTTATCGGCTAAGGTAGCACCAGGAGAACTGCTGCGATTGTGCCCTGGTTCATCCAGACGAGCACCTCAGTAGAGAAATCCGAAAATTGACTATCATGATATAGCGCGAGACTGGTCAACCACTCGATGACCTATCGGAATGTTAGAATTCCTCCGCCTTAACGAAGGGCCGTTTTCCGGCCAGGCATGTACGCACCCCGCGATCGGGAGAGTGCGGAGCCACCAGGGGCTATCTAGTAGCCCCACTGTCAAACTCCTATGGCTAAGTGAAAGTGTTAAAGCATTATAGTCCGGTTGCCTCATTCGCTACGCTATCACCTCCTTAATAGGACCAAGACGTTGGGTTAAGTGTGAACACATGTTTTTCGCGAGCACCTCCGCATTATATGCGTGGGGGTTGAAGCCGACGGCTGCAATCTTTCAGGTTATACACATGTATACATAAACGGCCGCACAGGAGGCATCATACTACTTTCAGGCAAAAGTATAAACATGGCCTTATAAAACTTCATAAAAGCATTGTGTTTACAATGAGAATACATATCACTCAAACATAATATTCTTCGAGCACTGGGCCTCTATCAAACGAGCACCCTCGAGAACCTCCTCGAAATAGTGCTCGGCAGCCACTCGGCCTATGGCCGAACCCTGCGCCGGAACAGTGGTAGCGTCCATCTCCGCCCAGTATGCTTTAACACGGGCAAGGGCCATCCGCGAGCCTTCTATGCACGCCGACCTCTTCATCGCATTAATGTGCAGCAGCGCACCAAGGCACTGCTGCACTAAGCTGAAATAGTTGTTCGGCTTTAGCTTTTCCGGCCATAGCTGATCCACAACAGACCTCATGGCGAGTCGGGACAACCTATTCAGTTCGGCCCAATCGGCTAGCTGGTCAGTCAATGAAAGCGGACGCTCTGGAACATTGAATTGCGACCAGAACAGCTTGTCCACTTCACGATCTGTCTGACCTTGGAAGTACTTGGCAGCATCAGCAGCACTCGCCGCCAAATCCATATACGCATCTGCCGAACTCCATAGCCGATCTAGAGGGGCATACCGTGGATCTCCGAACTTCCTCCGTAATATGAAGGGTTTCCCAGCCGCAATATCCCAGGCTTCCCGCAGCTCCAACTTCTTCGCTCTCATAGCAGAACGGGTGTCTTTGTCCGCCGCCGTGGACTTCTCAAGGTTCGTTGCCTTCGCTCATTTTTCTTTTTCAAGGACCCGGCAACGGTCGGCAGTGTCTTTTAATTCTATGGCCATCTTGGCCATCTTATCTTGGCTCTCGCAATGTGCGGCCTTCTCGGCTTTCAACTCTTCGGCCGCCTTCAAAGCAGCGGCATTACTAATCCTCGCTTGTTCCTTGGCTCGGGCAAGTTCTGCCCGCAAGGTTTCCACGGTGGCAGCTCCATCTGCAGTCACAACATATTAAAGATACTGGCATCATGCTGCTCTTACTATGTGGCGTTCACCAGATAATAACTGAGGGAGTCCTGGATTAGGGGGTGTTCGGATAGCTGGACTATACCTTCAGCCGGACTCCTGGACTATGAAGATATAAGATTGAAGACTTCGTCCTGTGTCCGGAAGGAACTTTCCTTGGCGTGGAAGGCAAGCTTGGCGATACGGATATGCAGATCTCCTACCATTGTAACCGACTTTGTGTAACCCTAACCCTTTCTGGTGTCTATATAAACCGGAGGGTTTTAGTCCGTAGGACAACATAGACAACGACAATCATACCATAGGCTAGCTTCTAGGGTTTAGCCTCTCTCATCTCGTGGTAGATCTACTCTTGTACTACCCATATCATCAATATTAATCAAGCAGGACGTAGGGTTTTACCTCCATCGAGAGGGCCCGAACCTGGGTAAAAATTCGTGTCCCTTGCCTCCTGTTACCATCTGGCCTAGACGCACAGTTTGGGACCCCCTACCTGAGATCCGCCGGTTTTGACACCGACATCGGTGCTTTCATTGAGAGTTCCTCTGTGTCGTCGCCGTCAGGCTCGATGGCTCCTACAATCATCAATAGCGATGCAGTCCAGGTTGAGACCTTCCTCCCCGGACAGATCTTCATCTTCGGCGGCTTCGCACTGCGGGCCAATTCACTTGGCCGTCTGGAGCAGATCGAAAGCTACGCCCCTGGCCGTCAGGTCAGATTTGGAAGTTTAAACTACATGGCTGACATCCGCGGGGACTTGATCTTCGACGGATTCGAGCCACTGCCGAGCGCGCTGCACTGTCTCGACGAGCATGATCTAGCTCTGCCACCGAAGAGTGCCCTGGAGGACACACCCGCATCGGCTTTGACCCTTAATTCAGAGCCAACTGCACCGATCGAGGATGGGCAGTTGGACGCCGCCTCGGGGGCTGCGATCCCAACGGCGGTTGAGCCGAACACCAGCCCCGCACTCTGCAAGACTCGTGACTCCAAGGAGCCGGACTCCTCTCCGGACTCTGAACCTTCCACGCCCCTGCCAATCGAATCCGATTGGGCACCGATCATGGAGTTTACTGCCGCGGACATCTTTCAGCACTCGCCTTTTGGCGATATTCTGAAGACACTGGAGTCTCTCTCTTTATCAGGAGAGCCCTGGCCGGACTAGGTCAGCAAGGTTGGGGTACGGACGATGAAGAAATTCAAAGCCCACCCACCACCCACTTTGTAGCCACTGTCGACGATTTAACCGACATGCTCGACTTCGACTCCGAAGACATCGACGGTATGGACGCTGATGAAGGAGATGATGAAGAACCAGCGCCTACTAGGCCCTGGAAAGCCACCTCATCATATGACATATACATGGTGGACACCCCAAAAGAAGGAGATGGCGATGGAACAGCGGAGGATGATCCCTCCAAGAAACAGCCTAAGCGCCGGCGTCAGCAGCACCGCTCAAAATCCCACCAAAACAAATACGGTGATTCCAGCACGGGAGATAATAATACTCCGGAAAGTGTCGAAGAAAACCCCCTCCAACAAGATTTGGCGCAGGAGGACGGAGAAACCAGCCCTCATGAGAGAGCGGTAGACAGAGAGGTCGAGGACGATAATTATATGCCTCCCACCGAAGACGAGGCAAGCATCGATGACGACGAATTCGTCGTGCCAGAGGATCCCGTCGAGCAAGAGCATTTTCAACGCAGGCTTATGGCCACGGCCAGAAGCCTCAAGAAAAAACAGCAACAGCTTAGAGCTGATCAAGATTTGCTAGTCGACAGATGGACTGAAGTCCTTGTGGCCGAAGAGCATAAACTCGAACGCCCCTCCAAGAGCTACCCAAAGCGCAGGTTGCTACCCCGACTAGAGGAGGAAGCACTTAAACCTGCATCACCTACACTCGATACGGCCACCTCGTGGCCGCGACAGAGAGGCCTCTCGGCCCTCCACTGAAGCCGCACGGGAAAATGCGCCGGACCTGCGAGATATGTTGGAGGACAAGGCAAGGCAAACAAGATCGATCTACGGATCGCGTGGGCGCCCCACGACTCGAGATGGTAACCGTCACGCCAGCCACAAATTCGGCAGGGCCAGACACAATAGACAAAGCTCATTGGAGCTACGTCGTGATATAGCCCAGTACAGAGGCGCCGCACACCCACTATGCTTCACAGACGAAATAATGGATCATCAAATCCCCGAGGGTTTCAAACCCGTAAACATCGAATCATATGATGGCACAACAGATCCTGCGGTATGGATCGAGGATTATCTCCTTCATATCCACATGGCCCACGACGATGATTTCCACGCCATCAAATACCTCCCACTCAAGCTTAAAGGACCAGCTCGGCATTGGCTTAATAGCTTGCCAATAGGATCAATCAGTTGTTGGGAGGACCTGGAAGCCGCATTCCTCGACAATTTCTAGGGCACTTATGTGCGACCCCCAGACGCCGATGACCTAAGTCACGGACAACAGTGGCAGGTCGCGTCGCAACAAGCAGAAGTGCCAGATTAACAACGACAATGCTGAGGATACGGCAGTTAATGCCGGATTCAGAGGCTCTAAATCCGGTCAGCGGAAAAAGCCATTCAAAAGGAATCCTAGGGGCCCGTCCAGTTTGGACCAAATACTCGACCGCTTGTGCCAAATACATGGCACCCCCGAAAAGCCGGCCAATCACACCAACAGGGATTGTTGGGTGTTCAAGTAGGCATGCAAGTTAAATGCCGAGCAAGAAGACAAGGGGCTGCATAGCGATGACGACGAGGAGCACCAGCCGCCGAACAACAATGGACAGAAGGGTTTTCCCCCATAAGTGCGGACGGTGAACATGATATACGCAACCCACGTCCCCAAAAGGGAGCGGAAGCGCGCGTTAAGGGACGTATACACGGTAGAGCCAGTCGCCCCAAAGTTCAACCCATGGTCCTCCTGCCCGATCACCTTTGATCGAAGGGACCATCCCACTAGCATCCGTCATGGCGGATTTTCCGCATTGGTTCTAGACCCAATTATTAACGGATTTCATCTCACTAGAGTCCTTATGGACAGCGGCAGCAGCCTGAACCTGCTTTATCGGGATACAGTGTGGAAAATGGGCATAGATCCCTCAAGGATTAAGCCCACCAAAACGAACTTTAAAGACGTAATACCAGGTGTAGAGGCCAACTACATAGGCTCAGTCACACTTGAAGTGATCTTCGGATCTCCGGATAATTTCCGAAGCGAGGAGTTAATCTTCGACATAGTCCCATTCCGCAGTGGCTATCACGCACTGCTCGGACGAACCGCATTCGCCAAGTTCAATGCGGTACCACACTACGCATACCTTAAGCTCAAGATGCCAGGCCCTCGAAGAGTAATTACGGTCAATGGAAACACCAAACGCTCCCTCCGAACGGAGGAGCACATGGTGGCCCTTGCAGCGGAAGTACAAAGCAGCCTCTCTAGGCAGTTCTCCAGTCCGGCCATTAAACGTCCGGACACCATCAAGCGCGCCCGGGGTAACCTACAACAAGACCGCCTGGCACGTTCCGAGAAAGCGTAGCAATGCGGCCCCAACCCCAGCCCTCGCAACAAGGCGACACCAGTACTTCGCGTACATAACTACGCTCTAGAAATACCATGGGTACAGGGGGAGGGGCACCATCACGGCACACCCGAAACACGGCTTAAACCGAACCAGGGGCTGCCGATTTTTTAATTTTCTCTTAATTTCAGGACTCCACTCTTCGGAAGGCCTGTTCGGCAGTTCAATTGCCGCACAAACGATGCAAGAACCAGGGAAGTAGACAAGCCATGCCGCATTACGGAACTCCCAGGTGGTCTCTATCACGAGGAGTATACCTGTTTCGCATACCATTCCGCAGCCTGCCCCTGGAACGGACATGTTAACATAGTCCAACCTTTTGCTTATCGCATTATTTGTATCGTTCTGCTTTGATCGCAGCCCTTTTTTAATAAACAATGCATAGTTTTTGTCTATTTTTGCATTACTTTTTTTACAAATATATGTTCCTTAACGACATGTTGCACCCGTACACGTTGGTACGGCCAAAATACGCCAGGGGCTTCAGTACCCCTCAACATGGTGTGAAAAGTCCGAACACTTTAACAAGTGCGGCACCCCGAACTTATAGCATTATATGCATCGGCTCCGAATCATGTCTTGGGTCAATAGTTGGGTTTGCCCGGTCCTATGTTTTGGTGCCTTACGTTCCGCTATATCGGCTAAGGTAGCACTAGGAGAACCACTACGATTGTGCCCCAGTTGAGCTGGGTGGAGCACCTCAGTGGAGAAAGCTAAAACTGACTGTCATGATGAAGCGAGAGCTGGTCGCTGTTCGAGAGGTTTTTTCGAGTCCTTAAAGACTTATGCCGCTTAGAGCGAGGAGTCGGCTCTGTCGTACCAAGGCGTGGATAGCGCCCCGAACTCGGTCTTCCGAATACCAGGGGCTTCGCCGAAATTTAAAATTATAGAATTCTATGGCTAAGTGAGAGTGTTCACGCATTATAGTCCGATTGCCTTGTTCGTTGGGCTGAGCACCTCCCTCGAAGGACCCAAACATGGGAAAAAGAGCGCTCAGGTTTATCCCCGAACACCCCAGCACTAGCAGCACGGGGGCAGAAGCCGACGACTCGCCATCTCTTAGAATTGATAAACAGCCGCACATAAGGTAATATTTTAAATTCCAACAGCATTGCTTAGCGCATATGAACAAGTTTTCAACGCACAGGACAAAACGAGCGAGTTTTACTCAAAAAATACATCCTTAGAATATTCATCCACCACAAGGCAGGCACCCTTCAGAACATCCTTATAGTAATTCTCGGGCTTGCGATGCTCTTTCCCCGGCGGTGGCCCGTCCTTCACAAGCTTCTCAGCATCCAGCTTGCCCTAGTGCACCTTAGCACGGGCAAGGGCCCTACTGGCACCTTCAACGCAGACTGAGCGCTTGATGACTTCGAGCCTCAGACATGCCCCACCAGCCGCCGCACCAGCCCAAAATAGCTCCCAGGCGGAGCCTCTCCAGGCCACAGCCGAACTATGAGGCCCTTCATGGCCTGTTCGGCCACCTTGTGGAGCTCGACCAGTTGCTTCAGCTGGTCGCTCAGGGGCACGAGGTGTCCGGCCTCAACGTACTGAGACCATAACACCTTCTTTGTCGAGCTGCCCTCCTCGGCTCGATAGAATGCGGCGGCATCGGACACACTCCGGGGAAGATCTGCGAACGCTCCTGGAGAGCTCCGGATTTGGGTAAGTAACAAGTAACTCACGTTTATGTGTTTGCTTTGCATAAAGAATGCCTTACCCACCGCTATCTTCTTCATCTCATCCAACTCCTGGAGGGTCTTCTGGGATTCGGCCTTGCCAGACTTGGCATTTTCAATAGCCGCCACGAGCTCGGACGCTCGCGTCTTTGAGTCAAGCTCCAAACTCTCATGCTTTTTCATGAGAGCCTGGAGCTCTTGCCGCACCTTGCCAACCTGGGCCTCATACTTCTCCCGCTCGGTGCGCTCCATGGCCGCCCTCTTCTCGGCCTCGAGCAGCGCTTGCTTAAGGGTCGCCACCTCAGACATGGCCCCTACAATAGCCATGATAATCCTGTCATTTTTTGCAATTGCACCTTTATATATATATATATATATATATATATATATATATATATATATATATATATATATATATTTAAACAAGGTATTTCTTACCTTCATTGTCCTCGATCTGCTTCTTGGCACGCCCGAGCTCTTGCTCGGACCGCTCGAGGTTCTGCTTTAGCATGTCCTCTTCCGCAGTCAGTGCGGTAGACGCAAGCAGAGAAGCCTGCATACGCATATTGACTCCTTTTTGTTAGACTCCTGCTAATTTTATTTGATCCTCTATTCGGCTTTTCTTCCCGAACGCCAAACAGAGCATCAGGGGCTACTGTCTATGCGGTAATATCATTTACACATTCTTTACTTACCTCAAAGCCTGTTAAAAGGCTAGTACAAGCTTCAGTCAGTCCGCTCTTGGCGGACTGAACCTTCTGGACCACCGCACTCATAATGGTGCGGTGCTCCTCGTCGATGGGGGCGCCTTGGAGCGCCTCCAACAGATTGTCCGGCGCCTTCGGTTGGACGGGGGTCACCGGCACGGTGGGATTGCTCCTCTTGGCCCTTTTCCTAGTAGTGTGGAAGGAGTTCCCCCGCCAGACTCTGGAATCTTTGAAGGTTCCGGAGCGGTGTCCGGCCTAGAGCCGGACTTGGAGCCCTGGGGGGTTTTGTCCCCTTTACTCCTGGAGTCCGGGAGGTCGCCTTGCGGCGCCTCCAAGACCACCTCCTCCCGGCTTGGAACCTGTTGAGACAACACTTCGGCATCGTCTGTAGGGCGGGGGAAGGAAGCCATCGGAAGCGAATTCACATCCGACGAGTCCAGTGAACCGCTCGACGATGCGTCGAGCCGGTCTTTGGGTGGGATGCATAATCATATTCGACATAAGGGAAAGTTGTGCATTAAAGGAACTATGAATTACTCTGGTATCCGGATACTTATGATTTCGCCAGGGGCTTGGCCCTGAGCGGCCACTCTTCTCCGCCGTCGTCGGCGTCGGTGGAGTAGTCCGGGGGAAGGGTTCTCCCCATCTTGGACCCTCCAGCCTCCCAGAGAGGGCGGCCTTCCTTTTCTTCTCTCCTCCCGCTGGAGGGGGAGAGGTCTCTTCTTCTTCCTCCTCGTCTTCACGGGAGGAATGCACCTCGGAGCCGTCAGGTGATGAACCCGACACCTCCTGGCACCGGGCACTGTTTCGAGTCCCCGTGGCCTTCTTCGTGGCCTTCTTCTCCGGCACCACATAGGGTGCCGGAACCAGCAGCTTCGCCAAGTGGGCATCGGCTGGGTCTTCGGGCAAGGGAGCCGGACAGTCGATCTGTCCGGACTTCACCTTCCAACTCTGTCAACGGTAAGGGAGCTTAGATCCCACATTGAGTTAAACTATGGAAAACTAATATCCTGTAAAAGGTACAAACAACTTACCGCGGTAGCGTGACGCTGCGTGCTGAATCCGCGATCCTCGGTGGCGGATGCGGGAGCCTCGGCGCCCTTAAAAAGCACCTTCCAGGCATCTTCGTACATGGTGTCGAAGAGCCTGTTCAGAGTTCGGTGCTGCGTCGGGTTGAACTCCCACAGATTGAAGGCCCGTTGTTGACACGGGAGGATCAGGCGGATGAGCATAACCTGGACTACGTTGACAAGCTTGAGCTGCTTGTCCACTAGGGCTTGGATGCATGTTTGCAGTCCAACCACCTCTCCTTTGTTGCCCCACGACAGGCCCGTCTCTTTCCAGGACGTGAGCCGTGTTGGGGGTCCGGACCGAAACTCGGGGGCTGCAACCCACTCAGGGTCGCACGGCTCGATGACGTAAAACCACCCTGATTGCCACCCCTTCAGGGTCTCCACAAAGGAGCCCTCGAGCCATAAGACATTGGGCATCTTGCCCACCATGGCGCCTCCGCACTCCGCCTGGTTGCCGCGCACCACCTTCAGCTTGACGTTGAAAGTCTTGAGCGATAGGCCGAAATGGGGGCGGATGCAGAGGAAAGCCTCGCACACGACGATAAACGCCGAGATGTTGAGGATGAAGTTCGGGGCCAGATCATGGAAATCCAGGCCGTAGTAGAACATGAGTCCCCGGACGAATGGGTGGATCAGAAAGCCCAGTCTGCGGAGGAAGTGGGGAAGGAACACTACCCTCTCATGGGGCCTTGGGGTGAGGAGGAGCTGCCCCTTTTCGGGAAGCCGGTACGCGATGTCGTTAGACAAGTATCCGGCCTTCCTTAGTTTTTTGATGTGTCCCTCCGTTACTAAGGAGACCATCCACTTGCCTCCCGCTCCGGACATGGCTGGAGAAGGTTGAGGTGGGGAGTGCGGACTTGGGCGCTGGAGCTCGAGTGTGCGAGAATGGATAAGCAAGGGAGGAAGAAGGCGTAGGTGAAAAGGTGGATCCTTATCCCCTTATATGGGTGGACGCAACTGCGTGTCCCCACCAGCCTGGTAAAACTCGCTTATCTCCAAGCACCGTAATCAATGGCGTCATTGGGTTACCCACGCCCATATTGATGAGAATCCCGGAATAAGGGGACACGATCTCTGCTTTTAACAAGACATGCCAAGGAAACCGCCTCGCATGACGCGCTGAGATGGGATAATGAAATGACTCGGATAAAGGCTTGGCCGTGGTGTGTCGCACTACGGAATACATCAGCAGATTACATTTCTGTAAATATTATTCTCTCTATGGCAATATGTGGAAACTTATTTTGCAGAGCCGGACACTATCTTGGTGTTCAAAATCTTCTATGAAGTACTTGGAGGAGGAACCCGCCTTGCAATGCCGAAGACAATCTGCGTGCCGGACTCGTTGTCATTGAAGCCTGGTTCAGGGGCTACTAAGGGAGTCCTGGATTAGGGGGTGTTCGGATAGCCGGACTATACCTTCAGCCGGACTCCTGGACTATGAAGATATAAGATTGAAGACTTCGTCCCGTGTCCGGAAGGGACTTTCCTTGGCGTGGAAGGCAAGCTTGGCGGTACGGATATGCAGATCTCCTACCATTGTAACCGTCTTTGTGTAACCCTAACCCTCTCTGGTGTCTATATAAACCGGAGGGTTTTAGTCCGTAGGACAACATAGACAACAACAATCATACCATAGGCTAGCTTCTAGGGTTTAGCCTCTCTGATCTCGTGGTAGATCTATTGTTGTACTACCCATATCATCAATATTAATCAAGCAGGACGTAGGGTTTTACCTCCATCGAGAGGGCCCGAACCTGGGTAAAACTTCGTGTCCCTTGCCTCCTGTTACCATCCGGCCTAGACGCACAGTTCGGGACCCCCTACCCGAGATCCGCCGGTTTTGACACCGACATTACTAATCCTCGCTTGTTCCTTGGCTCGGTCAAGTTCTGCCCGCAAGGTTTCCACGGTGGCAGCTCCATCTGCAGTCACAACATATTAAAGATACTGGCATCATGCTGCTCTTACTATGTGGCGTTCACCAGATAATAACACTTACTTTGTGCCTCATCAAGCCTCTTGTTAACAAGCTTGATGTCGGCATCTGCCGCATCCAGTTGCCATTTTAATTTGGCAAACTCACTAGTCCGGTTAGCCATAGGAGCTTCCACCACCTGCACATAGGGGCAGTCTGGTTATTGCCTGGGAATATGATCCTCTGTTCATCGCCGTTCTCGACGATAACTAGAGTCTCAGGGGCTACTATCTACACAGGGCAAACCTAACATGTGCAGTACTATCACATATTATCTCACGTACCTCAAAGCTTGTCAGTAGACTCATAAAGGCTTCATATAATCCGCTTTCGGCGGACGAGATTCTCTCCATCATCGTACCCATCAGCATACGGTGTTCTTCTGAGATGGCCGCTCGCCCCACCAACTCCCTCAAAACGTCCGACCGCACACCAGACGGTGCTGGACTCTTTTGTCTGCTCTCTTCGGGAGCCGGACACTGAGGACTTTGGGGGTCTATGGGATTATCTTCTGGCCTCACCGGATCCGGAGAGGCCCTCCGTGACGACACTTCGGGGTCGCCCGCTTCTTGAGCGGAGGAGTCCGGGGGAGGCGTTTCACTCTCCATCATCTCTGGAAGAAGATCCCCCGAACACGAGCTCAGCTGAGAGGGGCTAAGGCCCGAACTGCAAGATATATGCGGTGGTTACTTTCTCAGAAAAAAGATAGCATAGCTTTACTATTAAAGTATTTTGGATCACTTACGACTCTTTGGAGGGCTGATCCCCCTGCGGACTTTGTGCGGCAAAAGCACCCCCCGAGGCAGGACCCTCTGTGGGAGACTTCTACTCCCGTTTGGAGGCTCCAGCTTCCGGATCCTCGGAAGCAGTCCTTTTCCTCCCCCGGTTGTCCTCCTTCGTGGAGACGCTCATTCCCTCGGTTGGAACGGGCAGCGATGGGGGCCCGCGTCCGCCCGTATTATCCCCCCCCCCCCCGGTATCTTCCTTCGAGGGATCCGGGCAAGGTGCGACCTCGAGCATCTTTTCCCATACCGGATTTTCCAAACCCTCAGGGAGGGGCGCCAAACACCGAATCATCTTTGCCTTTGTTAGCCACTCCAGGTCAAAAAGCAAACTCTTAGAAATAACTTCGTGACAAATAAAAGATGGTGTGTTCGGCCAAAGGATTTCTTACTTGTTCGACGGCGCGGTTACTACTCAGGCCCATGTCCTTGGTGATATCCGGACACTCTACTTGAGGTCCGAAGAATGACTTGTACATCTCCTCATGCGTCAGGCCGAGGAAACTTTGAATGGCACGCGGTCCCTCTGGGTTGAACTCCCACAAGCGAAGGGGCCGGCGTTTGCAAGGCTGGACTTGACGAACCAGCATAACTTGTATTACCATAACCAAATTAAAATCTCCCTCGAAGAGATCTCGGATGCGGCCTTGCAGTATAGGCACGTCCTTGGCTGGACCCCAGCTCAGACCTCTGCTAATCCATGACATCAGTTGTGGTGGGGGGGCCGAGCGGAAAGCAGGGGCAGCCGCCCACTTGGCACTTCTGGGAGCTGTGACGTAAAACCACTCCCGTTGCCATAATTCGGACACCTCTGAAAAGGAACCTTTCGGCCATGGGGCTCCTTCCATCTTGCCTATTGATGCACCTCCGCACGCTGCATGTTGCCCCTCGATCATCTTCGGCTTTACTTCAAAGGTCTTGAGCCATAGGCCGAAGTGAGGGGTAACACGGAGGAAGGCCTCACACACGACAATAAATGTCGAGATGTGGAGAAAGGAGTCCGGAGCTAGATCGTGGAAATCTAGCCCATAATAGAACATCAAACCCCTGACGAAGGGATCCAGAGTGAGGCCTAGACCTCGGAGGAAGTGGGAGACGAACACAACGTTCTCGTTGGGTTCGGGAGTAGGGACGATCTTCCCTCGAGCAGGCAGCCGATGCGAAACCTCGGTGGTCAGGTATCTGGCCTCCCTCAACTTCTTAATGTCCTCTTCCATAACGGAGGAGGGCATCCATTGGCCTTGAAGGCTGGATCCAGACATGATTGAAGATCCGGAGCACCTAACCTGGGCTTTGGGTGTTAGAACTCGAGGCGGGAGAAGGGTTCGATTGAGCACGAGAGGGAAAAAGTGAAAACCTTGTCCCTTTATAAAGAGGGTGAATATCAAGCGTCCTCTCCATAGCCATTTAGGACTTGCCTATAATCTAGGAGTCCTAGACGGTTGGGTTACCCACGACCGCATTAATGAGAATCCCGTAATTGGGGGAACACGATCTCTGCTTCAACAAGACGTGTCAAGAAACCGCCTCGCGTTATCTATGGAGCTGGTTAAAAGAAACGGTACGAATAATCACCGGGCCATGACGTAATGTCATGCTGCCAAGACAAGCCAGGAAATTAGATTGTCAAAAATATTATTCTCTCTACGGTGGTACATGGAACTTATTTTGCAGGGTCGGACACTATCCTCGTTTTCAAGTTCTTCTGTGATGTATTCGGAGAAGGAACCCGCCATGCAATGCCGAAGACAATATTGTGCACCGGACTCAACGTCATTGAAGCCTGGTTCAGGGTCTACTGAGGGAGTCCTGGATTAGGGGGTCTCCGGACAGCCGGACTATCTCCATTGGCCGGACTGTTAGACTATGAAGATACAAGATTGAAGACTTTGTCTCGTGTCCGGATGGGACTCTACTTGGCGTGGAAGGCAAGCTAGGCGATACGGATATGGATATCTCCTCCTTTGTAACCGACCTTGTGTAACCCTAACCCTCTCCGGTGTCTATATAAACCGAAGGGTTTTAGTCCGTAGGACAACAACCATAACATACAATCATACCATAGGCTAGCTTCTAGGGTTTAGCCTCTCTGATCTCGTGGTAGATCTACTCTTGTACTACCCATATCATCAATATCAACCAAGCAAGACGTAGGGTTTTACCTCCATCAAGAGGGCCCGAACCTGGGTAAAACATCGTGTCCCCTGCCTCCTGTTACCATCCGGCCTAGACGCACAGTTCGGGATCCCCTACCCGAGATCCGCCGGTTTTGACACCGACAATGCCGAAGACACACTTTTCCGGGTTGAGCTTGATGTCATACGCCCTGAGGTTGTCGAAGGTAAGACGTAAGTTGTCTATTAGCGTTTCCACGTGCCTGGTTTTGATGACGACGTCATCAATGTAAGCTTCTACTATTTTGCCAATCTGTTTCTCCAGGCGTTTTTGAATCATACGTTGATATGTGGCGCCGGCGTTCTTGAGCCCAAAGGTCATGGTATTGAAGCAGAATGGCCCGTATGGGGTAATGAATGTTGTTGCAGCTTGATCAGATTCCTTCATTTTGATTTCATGGTATCCGGAGTATGCATCGAGGAAACACATTGAGTCGTGTCCTGCGGTGGCGTCAATGATTTGGTCAATGCGGGGGAGGGGAAGGGATCCTCAGGGCAGGCTTTGTTGAGGTCTTTGAAATCGACACACAGGAGCCAGGATTTGTCCTTCTTTGATACCATCACCAGGTTTGCCAGCCAGTACGGATGTTTAATTTCTCTAATGAATCCGGCCTCGATGAGTTTGGCCAGCTCCTCCCCCATGGCTTGTCGCTTGGGTTCGGAAAAGCGCCGCAGTGTTTGCTTAACCTGTTTAAACCCCTTTAATATTGAGGCCATGTTCGGCCAGCTTGCGTGGGATCCCTGGCATGTACGAAGGGTGCCAGGCAGATATGTCCCAGTTTTGGCGTAGGAATTCTCGTAGTGCGGCGTCAACTGTTGGGTTCAGTTGAGCTCCGATGGATGCTGTCTTCTTGGGGTCCGCCGGGTGGACCTGGAATTTGACTATTTCTTCTGCCGGTTTGAACGAGGTGGATTTGGGGCGTTTGTCGAGGATCACGTCGTCCCTGTCCACTATGGAGCATAGTGCGGTTAATTCTTCGGCCGCGAGGGCCTCGGATAGCGCCTCTAGGGCTAAGGATGCGGTTTTGTTTTCATCGCAGAGTGCTATGTCTGGATCACTGACGGGAGTGATTATACCGTTTGGTCCGGGCATTTTGAGCTTCATATATCCGTAGTGAGGTATAGCTTGGAAGCGTGTAAAAGCATCCCGCCCCAATAGGGCGTGATATCCACTGCTGAAAGGGGCCACTTGGAAAGTTATTTCTTCGGATCGATAGTTATCCGGTGATTTGAATACCACGTCAAGTGTGATATTGCCCGCGCACCGCGCCTCCCGACTAGGAATAATTCCCTGGAAGGTTGTGTTACTTTGTTTGATGCGGCTCCTGTCTATTTCCATTTTATGGAGTGTGTCCTCATAAATGAGATTTAGTCTGCTGCCGCCGTCCATGAGGACCTTGGTAAGTCAAAACCCATCCACAATGGGGCCGAGGACTAACGCGGTTGGTGCTCGTGTTGTTCTGTACTTTGGTTCATCGCCGGCGTTGAATGTTATAGCCGTGTCGTTCCATGGGTTTATTACAACGATTTGGCAGACTTTGTTGAGCTCGCGAAGTGCCCTTTTGCGCTTGTTATTTGAAGCGAATGTCTCGAAGACTGTCAATACTCTTGGGTCGTCTTCTTCTGGGGGTGTTGTTCTGGGGCGTCCTTGATAAGGATGTCGTCGCCGCTCTTGGCTACCTGTCGTAGTATCCAACATGCTCTAAGGTTGTGGGTTGCCATGGTATCTATTGTTGTATGTATTTTGCATGGGCCATCGAGCCACCCTTCCAGAACAGTGCCTTGCCGTATAGTGGCTTTGTGTTTTTAGACTGTTGGATTGGGCGTGCCACGAGGGTACGCCCTTTTCGCCTGTAGGGGAAGTTGGGTTGGGACTGGTGGTTCCCAGCGAGCTGCCCGAGTTTCCCAGGCGCTTTCCATCGCGCTTGGACTGTGTCTCAGAGGTTTTATTCACATCTGGCTCTTCTTTGTCATTGCCAGATCCTTTAGGTGTGTCAACCATGTACACGTCATACGAAGAGGTAGCCATCCAACATCCAGTGAATGGCGGGTCTTGGCCTTGCTCCTTGTCGGCATCGTCATCCATACTGTCGATGTCTTCGGAGCCATAGTCAAGCACGTCGATTAAGTCATCGACGGTGGCTATGAAGTGGGTGGCGGGTCGGAAGCAAGATTCCTCATCATCCGTCTCTAGCTCGAACCGGACATTGTTCGGCTGTGAGTCCTTCTCCAGGGACAAATTCTTTAAAGATTTTAGCACGTCACCTAAAGGTGAGTCTTGGAAAACGTCAGCGGCGCTGAACTCAAAGATCGATAACCGATCTAGCTCGATGTCCGCGGGCATACACAATTCGGAATTTATAACTGGAGACGAGTCCGAAGTTCCGTTAAAGCGAATATTGCAGGGCGTCGGGACCATGTGCGGCTCCAATGCCGCGGACTCTGCAACATCGGATGGCTCGTTCTGCTTTGGCTCTAAGGTCGTTGCAGCCACAAGAACTATCTCCTGGGTGTGATCCGACGACAGATTTAAGTCACGTTCATCGGGATACGGGGGAGCGATTGCCGCGGGCTCAAATCCCTTGAAGATCAGGTCTCCCCGGATATCCGTGGCATAGTTTATGCGACTGAGTCCAACCTAATGGCCGGGGGCGTAGCTGTCAATCTGCTCCAGATGGCCAAGCGAGTTGGCCCGCAGTACAAAGCCGCTGAATACAAAGATCTATTTGGGGAGGAAAATTCCTCCTTGGACGGTGTCATTATTGACGGTTGAAGGGGCCATCGAACATTTTGTCGACCACACAGTGGAACTCTCAATGAAAGCACCAATGTCGGTGTCAAAACCGACGGATCTCGGGTAGGGGGTCCCGAACGGTGCGCCTAGGATCAATGGTAACAGGAGACAGGGGACACAATGTTTACTCAGGTTCGGGCCCTCTCTATGGAGGTAATACCCTATGTCCTGCTTGATTGATATTGATGAGTATGAGTGTTACATGAGTTGATCTACCACGAGATCGTAATGGCTAAACCCTAGAAGCCTAGCCTATGAATATGGTAATGAGTATATATGTATGTCCTCTCTGGACTATCCCCTTCGATTTATATAGACACCGAGGGGATCTAGGGTTTACATGGAGTCGGTTAGAAAAGAAGGAATCTTCGGTCACCAAGCTTGCCTTCCACGCCAAGTAGAGTCCAATCCGGACACGGTGTATTCTTCGATCTTCATGTCTTAACAGCCCATCAGTCCGGCCCATGGATAACCGACCGGACGCCCGAGGACCCCTTAGTCCAGGACTCCCTCAGTCGCAGCATAGAAGGCCCCCGATGCGTATGAGACGATGGACGTCGACTTCGTGCCGGCGTCCGGGTCCCCGATGGTGCAGGCAGACCAGCGGTTCAACCTGGCGATACTAAAGGAGGACCGGGAGGCGGAGGCTCAACTCGATGCGGAGCGGGCGCATGCCACTGCCATCGAGGCCCTCCTGCAGGCGGAACCGGATGTTGTGGATGTGAACCGGGCGGCGGAGGCTCAACTTGAGGCAGAGCGCGCGGATGCCGCTGCCATCAAGGCCCTCCTGCAGGCATAACTGGACGTCCTGGACTTGAACCGGGCGGTGGAGGCTCAACTCGACGCGGAGCGCGCGGATGCCGCTACCATCGGGGCCCTTCTACCTCTTGAGCTTACGTTGGTTTTTCCCTTAAAGAGGGGGTGATGCAGCAAAGTAGAGAAGTATTTCCCTCAGTTTTGAGAACCAAGCTATCAATCCAGTAGGAGACAATGCACAAGCCACCGAATACCTGCACAAACAAACACCAACTTGCACCCAACGCGATAAAGGGGTTGTCAATCCCTTCACGGTTATTTGCAAAGTGAGATCTGATATAGATGGATAAACGGTAAAGTAATATTTTTGGTATTTTTGGTTTATGGAATGGAAAGTAAAATATTGCAAAGAAAGTAAATGGGAAACTAAAATTGTATATCGGAAACTTATATAACAGAAAGTAGAAGATTAGATGATGGAAAATAGACCTGGGGGCCATAGGTTTCACTAGAGGCTTCTCTCAAGATAGAAAATATGACGGTGGGTGAACAAATTACTGCCGAGCAATTGATAGAAAAGTGCAAAGTTATGAAAATATTTAAGGCAATGATCATGAATATAGGCATCACGTCCGTGTCAAGTAGACTGAAACGATTCTGCATCTACTACTATTACTCCACACATCGATTGCTATCCAGCATGCATCTAGAGTATTAACTTCATAAAGAACAGAGTAACGCATTAAGAAAGATGACATGATGTAGAGGAATTAACTCAAGCAATATGATGAAAACCCCATCATTTTATCCTTGATGGCAACAATACAATACATGTCGGTTCCCCTTCTGTCACTAGGATTGAGCACCGCAAGATTGAACCCAAAGCTAAGCACTTCTCTCATTGCAAGAAAAACCAATCTAGTTGGCCAAACCAAATCTATATTTCGAAGAGACTTGCAAAGATATCAAATCATGCATATAAGAATACAAAGGAGATTCAAATAATATTCATAGATAAGCTAATCATAAATCCATAATTCATTGGATCTCGGCAAAGACACGGCAAAAGAGTATTACATCGAATAGATCTACAAGAACATGGAGGAGAACTTTGTATTGAGAATCAAAGAGAGAAAAAGCCATCTATCTACTAGTATGGACCTGTAGGTTTGTGGTAAACTACTCACGCTTCATCGGAGAGGCAATGGTGTTGATGTAGAAGCCCTCCGTGATCGAATCCCCCTCCGATAGGACACTGGAAAAGGCCCCTAGATGAGATATCACGGGTATAGAAGGTTGTGGCGGTGGAAAAGTGGGTTCGTGGCTTCCCTGGAAGGTTTTTGGATATTTGAGAATATCTAGGCGGAAGAAATAGGTCGGTGGAGTCATGAGGGGCCCACAAGGGTGGGGGCGCACATCCCGACCTTGTGGCCACCTTATGGCTTTCCTGACGTGCACTCCAAGCCCTCTGGATGTCTTCTGGTCCAAGAAAAATCATTGCAAAAGTTTCATTCCGTTTGGACTCCATTTGGTTTCTGCAAGACTCTAAAATAAGATGAAAAAAACAGGAACTGGCACTGGGCTCTAGGTTAATACGTTAGTCCCAAAAATCAAATGTAATAGCGTATTAATGCATATAAAACATCCAAAATAGATAATATAATAGCATGGAACAATCAAAAATTATAGATACGTTGGAGACATATCAAGCATCCCCAAGCTTAATTCCTGCTTGTCCTCGAGTAGGTAAATGATAAAAACATAATTTTTGATGTGGAATGCTACCTAACATATTTATCCATGTAATTCTCTTTATTGTGGCATGAATTATCGGATTCGTATGACTCAAAACAAAAGTTTAATATTGACATAAAAACAATAATACTTTAAGCATACTAACAAAATAATTATGTCTTCTCAAAATATCATGGCCAAAGAAAGCTTATCCCTACAAAATGATATAGTCTGGCTATGCTCCATCTTCATCACACAAAATATTTAAATCATGGACAACCCCGATGACAAGCCAAGCAATTGTTTCATACTTTTAACGTTCTCAAACTTTTTCAACTTTCATGCAATACATGAGCGTGAGCCATGGACATAGCACTATAGGTGGTATAGACGGTGGTTGTGGAGAAGACAAAAAGAAGGAGATAGTCTCACTAGGCGTATCAACGGGCCATGGAGATGCCCATCAATAGATATTAATGTGAGTGAGTAGGGATTGCCATGCAACGGATGCACTAGAGATATAAGTTTATGAAAGCTCAAAACAAAAAAAACTAAGTGGGTGTGCATCCAACTCTCTTGATCACGAAGACCTAGGGCAATTTGAGGAAGCCCATCATTGGAATATACAAGGCAAGTTCTATAATGAAAATTCCCACTAGTATACTTTGAAGCACAAGTGTGGTAAAAGGATAGTAACATTGCCCCTTCTCTCTTTTCTATCATTTTTTGGGTCTTCTCTCATTTTTTGTCCTCTTTTTTTCGTCCGGAGTCTCATCCTGACTTGTGGGGGAATCATAGTATCCATCATCCTTTCCTCACATGGGACAATGCTCTAATAATGAAGAGCATCACACTTTTATTTACTTACAACTCAGGAATTACAACTCGATACTTAGAACAAAATATGACTCTATATGAATGCCTCCGACGGTGTACCGGGATGTGCAATGAATCAAGAGTGACATGTATGAAAGAATTATGAACGGTGGATTTGCCACAAATATGATGTCAACTACATGATCATGCAAAGTGCTACCTCTTGAGCATGCGGTGGTTTTCCCTTGAAGAGGAAAGGGTGATGCAGCAAAGTAGCGTAAGTATTTCTGTCAGTTTTGAGAACCTAGGTATCAATCGAGTAGGAGAAAATGCACAAGTCACCTAGTACCTGCACAAACAATCAAGAACCATGCAATCAACGTGATAAAGGGGTTGTCAATCCCTTCACGGTCACTCACAAAAGTGAGATCTAATAGAGATAGTAAAGTAAATATTTTTGGTATTTTTGTTGTATAGATTGGAAAGTAAAGATTGCAAAATAGTAAACGAGATGTGATGTAAACAAGGGTGGGGGCGCGCCTACCCCCCTGGGAGCGCCCTCCTGCCTCGTGGATTCCTGGTGGAGTTCCAGACATCGACTCCAAGTCTTCTGGATTGCTTTCGGTCCCAGAAAGATCGCCGCAAAGGTTTCATTCCGTTTGGACTCTGTTTGGTATTCCTTTTCTGCAAAACTCTAAAATAGGCAAAAAAACAGAAACTGGCACTGGGCCTCCGGTTAATAGGTTAGTCCCAAAAACTAATATAAAAGAGCATATTAAAGCCCATTAAACATCAAAAACAGATAATATAATAGCATGGAACAATCAAAATTATAGATACATTGGAGACGTATCAAGCATCCCCAAGCTTAATTCCTGCTCGTCCTCAAGTAGGTAAATGATAAAAACAGAATTTTTGATGTGGAATGCTTCCTAACATAATTATCAATGTAATTTCCTTTATTGTGGCATGAATGTTCAGATCCGAAAGATTCAAGACAAAAGTTTAATATTGACATAAAAACAATAATACTTCAAGCATACTAACAAAGCCATCATGTCTTCTTAAAATAACATGGCCAAAGAAAGCTATCCCTACAAAATCATATAGTCTGGCTATGCTCTATCTTCATCACACAAAATATTTAATCAAGCACAACCTGGATGACAAGCCAAGAAATTGTTTCATACTTTTGATGTTCTCAAACTTTTTCAATCTTCACGCAATACATGAGTGTGAGCCATGGATATAGCACTATAGGTGGAATAGAGCGGTGGTTGTGGAGAAGACAAAATGGAGAAGATAGTCTCACATCAACTAGGCGTATCAACAGGCTATGGAGATGCCCATCAACAGATATCAATGTGAGTGAGTAGGGATTGCCATGCAACGGATGCACTAGAGCTATAAGTGTATGAAAGCTCAAAAAGAAACTAAGTTGGTGTGCATCCAACTCGCTTGCTCATGAAGACCTAGGGCATTTTGAGGAAGCCCATCATTGGAATATACAAGCCAAGTTCTATAATGAAAAATTCCCACTAGTATATGAAAGTGACAAAATAAGAGACTCTCTATCATGAATATCGTGGTGCTACTTTGAAGCACAAGTGTGGAAAAAGGATAGTAGCATTGTCCCTTCTCTCTTTTTCTCTCATTTTTTTGTTTTGTTTTGGGCAGTATCTTTTTTTGGCCTCTTTTTTTATCTTTTTCATCTAGAGTCTCATCCCGACTTGTGGGGGAATCATAGTCTCCATCATCCTTTCCTCACTGGGACAATGCTCTAATAATGATGATCATCACACTTTTATTTACTTACAACTCAAGAATTACAACTCGATACTTAGAACAAAATATGACTCTATGTGAATGCCTCCGGCGGTGTACCGGGATGTGGAATGAATCAAGAGTAACGTGTATGAAAGAATTATGAATGGTGGCTTTGCCACAAATACGATGTCAACTACATGATCATGCAAGGCAATATGACAATGATGGAGCGTGTCATAATAAACAGAATGGTGGAAAGTTGCATGAAAATATATCTCAGAATGGATATGGAAATTCCATAATAGGTAGGAATGGTGGCTGTTTTGAGGAAGGTAAATGGTGGGTTTATGGTATCGGCGAAAGTTGTGTGGTACTAGAGAGGCTAGCAATGGTGGAAGGGTGAGAGTGCGTATAATCCATGGACTCAACATTAGTCATAAAGAACTCACATACTTATTGCAAAAAACTATTAGTTATCAAAACGAAGTACTACGTGCATGCTCCTAGGGGGGTAGATTGGTAGGAAAAGACCATCGCTCATCCTCGACCGCCACTCATAGGGAAGACAATCAATAAATAGATCATGCTCAAACTTCATCACATAACGGTTCACCATATGTGCATGCTACGAGAATCACAAACTTTAACACAAGTATCTCTCAAATTCACAACTACTCTACTAGCAAGACTCTAATATCACCATCTTCATATCTCAAAACAATCATAAAGAATCAAACTTCTCATAGTATTCAATGCACTTTATATGGAAGTTTTTATTATACACATCTTGGATGCCCATCATATTAGGACTAGTTTTATAGCCAAAGCAAATTACCATGCTGTTATAAAAGACTCTCAAAATAATATAAAAAGTGAAGCATGAGAGATCAATAATTTCTATAAAATAAAACCACCACCGTGCTCTAAAAAGATATAAGTGAAGCACTAGAGCAAAATTATCTAGCTCAAAAGATATAAGTAAAGCACATAGAGTATTCTAATAAATTCCAATTCATGCGTGTCTCTCCCAAATGGTGTGTACAACAAGGATGATTGTGGTAAACTAAAAATCAAAGACTCAAATAATACAAGACGCTCCAAGCAAAACACATATCATGTGGTGAATAAAACTATAGCCTCAAATTAAGTTACCGATAGACGAAGACGAAAGAGGGGATGCCTTATGGGGCATCCCCAAGCTTAGGCTTTTGGTTGTCCTTGAATTTTACCTTGGGGTGCCTTGGGAATCCCCAAGATTAGGCTCTTGCCACTCCTTATTCCAAAATCCATCAAATTTTTACCCAAAAACTTGAAAACTTCACAACACAAAACTTCAACAGAAAATCTCATGAGCTCCGTTAGTATAAGAAAATAAACCACCACTTTAAGGTACTATAATGAACTCATTCTTTATTATATTGGTGTTAAACCTACTGTGTTTCAACTTCTCTATGGTTCATACCCCCAATACTACTCATACATTCATCAAAATAAGCAAACAACACACGAAAAACAGAATCTGTCAAAAACAGAACAGTGTGTAGCAATTTGCAACTTTCGAATACTCCTATAACTCCAAAAATTCTGAAAAATTAGGATCGCCTGAGCAATTTGTATGTTGATCTACTGCAAGTGGAGTAGGTATTTCATCGCTCTCTGGTAAAAATGAAAATTAATTTCGTGAGCATAAAAGTTTCTGTTTTTTACAGCAAGATCAAACGACTATCACCCAAGAAGATCCTAAAGGCTTTACTTGGCACAAACACTAATTAAAACATAAAATACACAATCATAATAGAAGCTAGATGAATTATTTATTACTTAACAGGAGCAAAAAGCAAAGAACAAAAATAAAATTGGGTTGCCTCCCAACAAGCGCTATCGTTTAACGCCCCTAGCTAGGCATAAATACAAGAATAGATCTAGGTATTGCCATCTTTGGTATGCAATTCTTCAATTGAACACACATAACCCTTAGGAGGTTCTTTGGTTTTGTTAATGATCAAACTCCTAGGCAAGAAATCAAGAAATTCATTTGTAGCAAAAGGTTCCTTAATGATATCGAAAAAGTTGGGGTGAACACTTATTGATTTGACGTCTTCATTTTCCTTACTAGAAGATTCACCCTTATTTTTAGGAACACAGATAAACTTGGCAACTTTGGTAGTAGGAGGATTTGATGTATTTTTAATGGCAGAAAAAGCAGACCCCAAGTTGGTAATAATATCTTTGAGTTTATCAATTCTAGTGGAATCTTGATCTATCTTCTCATTAACTATGGGTTCCTTCTCCCTAAGATTTTTTAGAGTAACTCCTACCTTAGATCCATATTGGGTAATTTGGTTGTGGATATTTTATCAAAATTTTCGATTAACTCTATAGTGGCAATTTTATTTTCAATAATATCAAGCCTTTGCATCACATGTTCCAAAGTTAAAATAGTTCCATTGACCAAAAGAGGTGGTAGGCCTAACAAATCTATCATAGCATTATAAGAATCAAAAGTATGGCTTCCCACGAAATTCCCTCCGATAACGGTGTCAAAAACATATCTATTCCAAGGAGTGATGCCTATGTAAAAATTGTGAAGAAGAATCGAAGTGGATTGCTTTCTAGTAGATCTATTTTGAGCATTGCAAATTCTGTACCAAGTATCTTTTAGATTTTATCCCTCCCTTTATTTGAAATTGAGAACTTCATTATCGGGAGTATTAACAATGATAGGAGGACTATCCATGAAGGCGAAATGAACGATCTAACACACGGACGCACAAGAAGCAAGAGAAAAGAGACGAATGGAAGAGGGGCGAAGAAAGGCAAAGGTTTTCAAAAATCATTTTAGAAGTGGGGGAGAGGAAAACAAGAGGCGAATGGCAAATAATGTAATGCGAGGGTGAAGAGTTTATGGTGGGTACTTGGTATGTCTTGACTTGGCGTAGATCTCCTCGGCAATAGCGCCAGAAATTCTTCTTGCTACCTCTTGAGCATGCGTTGGTTTTCCCTTGAAGAGGAAAGGGTGATGCAGCAAAGTACCATAAGTATTTCCCTCAGTTTTGAGAACCAAGGTATCAATCTAGTAGGAGACAACGCACAAGTCACCTAGTACCTGCACGAACAATCAAGAACCTTGCAACCAACGTGATAAAGGCGTTATCAATCCCTTCAGGGTCACTCGCAGAAGTGAGATCTAATAGAGATAGTAAAGTAAATATTTTTGGTATTTTTGTTGTATAGATTGGAAAGTAAAGATTGCAAAATAGTAAACGAGATGCGATGTAAATAAAAGAGATGTAATATAATAGGAAAGAGACCCGGGGGCCATAGGTTTCACCAGTGGCTTCTCTCAAGATAGCATGTATTACGGTGGGTGAACAATTTACTGTCGAGCAATTGATAGAAAAGCGCATAGTTATGAAGATATCTAAGGCAATCATCATTAATATAGGTATCACGTCCGTGTCAAGTAGATCGAAATGATTCTGCATCTACTACTATTACTCCACACATCGACCGCTATCCAGCATGCATCTAGAGTATTAAGTTCATAAGAACGGAGTAACGCATTAAGCAAGATGACATGACGTAGATGGATAAACTCAGGCAATATGATATAAACCCCATCTTTTTATCCTCGATGGAAACAATACAATACGTGCCTTGATGCCCCTACTGTCACTAGGAAAGGACACCACAAGATTGAACCCAAAGCTAAGCACTTCTCCCATTGCAAGAAAGATCAATCTAGTAGGCCTAGTGTATAATAAAGCCCATTAAACATCCAAAACAGATAATACAATAGCATGGAATAATAAAAAATTATACATACACTGGAGACGTATCACAAAGCAATATGACAATAATGGAGTGTGTCATATAAATGGAACGGTGGAAAGTTACATGGCAATATATCTCGAAATGGCTATGGAAATGCCATAATCGGTAGGTATGGTTGCTGTTTTGAGGAAGGTATATGGTGGGTTTATGATACCGGCGAAAGTTGCGCGGTACTAGAGAGGCTAGCAATGGCGGAAAGGTGAGAGTGCGTATAATCCATGGTCTCAACATTAGTCATAAAGAACTCACATACTTATTGCAAAAATCTATTAGTCATCGAAACAAAGTACTACATGCATGCTCCTAGGGGGATAGATTGGTAGGGAAGGACCATTGCTCGTCCCCGACCGCCACTAATAAGGAAGACAATAAATAAATAAATTATGCTCCGACTTCATCACATAACAGTTCAACATACGTGCATGCTACGGGACTCACAAACTTTAACACAAGTATTTCTCAAATTCACAACTACTCACTAGCATGAATTTAATATCACCATCTTCATATCTCAAAACAATTATAAGGAATCAAACTTCTCATAGTATTCAATGCATGTTATATGAAAGTTTTTATTATATCCCTCTAGGATGCCTACACTAGTAGAAAAAAGGGTCAAATGTGAAGCACATTAGTGCCGGTTTGAATTTGAGTCGGCACTAATGTGTCCATTAGTGCCGGTTCCAACGGCTAGGCGGGTGGACATCATTAATACTGGTTCGTGGTGAACCTTTAGCACCGGTTCGTGCCACGAACCGGTACTAAAGTGAGTGGTGGCAGGATGTTGTCAGTTCGGGGCCCCTCCAGCACCTTTAGTACCGGGTCGTATCACGAATTAGTACTAAAGGTCATCCTACATACACCCTTCATCCACCGGAGCTCGCTCTGTTCTTCCCCTTTCCCCTCTCCTCTCTGTTCTTTCCCTCTTCCTCTCAAGCTCATCACACATTTTGCCCAAAATTTGTCAAGATTTGAAGGCCCCCATACATTCAAACGATCACAAAGGTTAGCAACTTTGTCCTTCCATCTCTCATTGCTAGATTAGCTCGTGCAATGCTTTATATAGTGATTGATTTTTGAGTTTAGTAATTTGGGAGGAATTATATATATATGCTAGTATTTGATTTATATGCAATTTGAGGTCAAAAATAACACTTAGTTTGCATATGTAAGTGTGGTTTACTTAGTGCCTTCTAAATCTCCGTCGTGACCATCGTCGATCGCCCGCAACGTCCCGTCGCCGGCACCACCTTGTGGTGAGCCTCTTGTTCATGAATGTTTTATATAAAAAATTGATGTTTGTGTGATTTTGGATATATAGTTACTCATATAATTATCTTACCCATACGTTGTTTGTTATACATAGTGCCATGGTTTTGATATCCGTCCTCGTCAGCCCTCGTCCGGGTTATTATTCGGATGTGGTATATTCTCTTTTAAAACTATTTGGTGCATTTAGTGTTTATGACAAATTATGCCCATCAAGTTGACATAGATATTTGTATGTAGGAGGCAGTTGAACCGGAAATTCCAACCGACCCTATTGTCGAGAGGTTAAATTTAGTTGAAAGAGAAAACGAGGATTTGAAGGAAAAATTGAAAAGAATTGAGGGGGAGAAGATGGAATTGGTATTGCATGTTGCCGATGTCGTCGATGATCACAAGATTAAGATGGAGAAATGTGCTTGAAGATTAGAAAGATTATAAAATATGCCATTCATAGTGAGGCTTGGTATCATTATGTTGTTGGGTCAATTGTTATCTTAGTTGCGATCTTGATCGCATTTGTTGTTGCATTTAAATTCTTTAACTAGAGAGTTATTTGTTTGTTGCATTTAAGTGTTGTATGAAATTTATGTATGAACTTTATGTATTGTATTAATTTGGTGTTTTCGGTGCTGTGTATTGAGGATGAGCCGGCAATGGATGTACGATGACCGATGCTCTCACGAGTTCATTAATGGCGTGCATACTTTTCTGCTTGCGGCTGAGGCAAACAAGCGGGCAGATGGTTTTATGCCTTGTCCATGTGCTGGCTGTAAGAATGGTCACAATTACTCTACGTCAAGAACCATTCACGTCCACCTGTTTGAGTCCGGTTTCATGCCCCACTATAATGTTTGGACCAAGCACGGAGAAAGAGGGGTTATGATGGAAGACAATGAAGAAGAAGAGGACAACGACAGCTATACTGGCCATGGGTTCCCTGAATACGATGATACAACAATGAGGGAAGAAGCTGAGCCGGTAATGCGGGAAGAAGTTGAGCCGGCAATGCAGGAAGAAGCTGAAGAAGAGGCATCAGATGAGCCCGTTGATGATCTAGGTCGGGCCATTGCCGATGCAAAGAGAAACTGCGCAAGTGATTTGGAGAAGAAGAAGTTGCAGCGCATGTTAGAGGATCACAAAAAATTGTTGTACCCGAATTGCATAGGTGACAAGAAAAAGCTAGGCACCACACTGGAATTGCTGCAATGGAAGACAGAGAATGGTGTATCTGACAAGGGATTTGGAAAGTTGCTGGTAATGATAAAGAATATGCTTCCAAAGGACAACGAATTGCCCGAGAGTACGTACGAAGCAAAGAAGGTTGTCTGCCCTCTAGGGTTAGAGGTGCAGAATATACATGCACGCCCTAATGATTGCATCCTCTACCGCGGTGAGTACGAGGATTTGAACGCTTGCCTGATATGCGATGCATTGCGCTATAAGATCAGCCGCGATGACCCTGGTGATGTCGAGGGCGAGTGCCCCAGGAAGAAGATTCCTGCAAAGGTGATGTGGTATGCTCCTATAATACCACGATTGAAAAGTTTGTTCCAAAACAAAGAGCATGCCAAGGTGATGCGATGGCACAGATAAGACCGTAAGAAAGACGGAAAGTTGGGAGTACCCGCTGACGGGTCGTAGTGGAGAAAAATCGAGAGAAAGTATGAGAAGGAGTTTGCAGATGACGCAAGGAACGTATGGTTTGGTCTCAGCGCAGATGGCATTAATCCTTTTGGGGAGCGGAGCAGCAACCATAGCACCTGGCCTGTGACTCTATGTTTGTATAACCTTCCTCCTTGGTTGTGCATGAAGCGGAAATTCATTATGACGCCTGTGCTCATCCAAGGCCCTAAGCAACCCGACAACAATATTGATGTGTACCTAAGTCCATTAGTTTAAGAACTCTTACAGCTGTGGAATGGAACAGGTGTACGTGCGTGGGATGAGCACATGGGGGTAGAATTTGACCTAAAGGCGTTGCTGTTCGTGACCATCAAAGATTGGTCTGCTCTCTATAACCTTTCAGGACAGACAAACAAGGGATACCGCGCATGCATGCATTGTTTGGACGATACTGACTGAGGGAGTACTGGATTAGGGGGTATCCGAACATCCGAATTATATCCTTTGGCCGGATTGTTGGACCATGAACATACAAGATTGAAGACTTCGTCCCGTGTCCGAATGGGACTCTACTTGGCGTGGATGGCAAGCTAGGCAATACAGATATGTATATCTCCTCCTTTGTAACCGACCTTGTGTAACCCT
Organism: Triticum aestivum; assembly: GCF_018294505.1. Taxonomy (NCBI): domain Eukaryota; kingdom Viridiplantae; phylum Streptophyta; class Magnoliopsida; order Poales; family Poaceae; genus Triticum; species Triticum aestivum. Next base: position 656,715,171 of record NC_057800.1, on the reverse strand, counting down.
ATCCCCCTCCATTGTCTATATAAACCGGAGGGTTTTAGTCCATAGGACAACATACAATCATACCATAGGCTAGCTTCTAGGGTTTAGCCTCTCTGATCTCATGGTAGATCAACTCTTGTACTACTCATATTATCAAGTATAATCAAGCAGGACGTCGGGTTTTACCTCCATCAAGAGGGCCTGAACCTGGGTAAAACATCGTGTCCGCTGCCTCCTGTTACCATCCGCCTTAGACGCACAGTTCGGGACCCCCTACCCGAGATCTGCCGGTTTTGACACTGACATTGGTGCTTTCATTGAGAGTTCCTCTGTGCCGTCGCCGTAAGGAAGGATGCCTCATCTCATTGTTAAAAACAACGTTACCGCTGGGGGAGTCCTAGCTGTCGGCCAAACCCTCCAGCTAGGCAGTTTCATCATGACCGCCTGTTCAGCTGCTGCACCGACGATGAATTCTCAGGTCATCGAAAACAGCCTCCACGTCGGCTCGGAATTCACCGAGCATATGGATCCAATGGAGCTCTCTTCCCTAAACGAGCTCTTGGATCGCATCGCCGCCTTGGGAGTCGCTACGGACTATGATCAGATTGGGCTTAAACCCGATCAAAGGGAGATTAACTCTCCACCGGTCACCCATCATGTTGCGGTGGTGGAGGAACAATGCGGCGATTCTTCCTCTATCTTGAGGACTAACTATGTCCGGATTCCTGAGCTCTCCGAGCCGGATACCCGTTTACGGGAGGACATCACCCAAGCCCTGAACCTAGAGTCAGGCAGCGGGCCAGACTCATCAGGCAACATCCCGGAATCCGAACTTCCAAGATCGGAAACTCCTCGGCCCCTGGGTCTCAGATCGGGTAGGGGTTCGGACTCAAACCCACCCACCCACCCAGACATAAACGATCTTTCCCACATCAGGCAAGAGCCCCATCAAACAGTACATCATTATTGGGCCAGATTCCTCCTTTGTGATGAACAAGGTTAAGGACTGCCGCGAGGAAGACGCAGTCTCACTTTTCTGCAATAACTGCACGGACAAGGGAATCCTTAACTCCATAAGTCGCCGTGACATATCACGCTCCGCCGACTTGGCATCCATAGTACGAAAGTACTGTGCAATGGAAAGTGCCTGGAAAACCGAAACGAAATTTTGGGATAATCCGGCTCCGAATATACACCCAGTCCGAAGTAAAAGGGTGCACTATCATAAGACACCTGAGTTAATTACAAAGAAGCAAAAACCCTCTACAGGGCGTGGAACCGTATTGGAGGGATGGCTCAACGGACCCTGCAAAATTCATAGTACATCGGATACCATACCAACACATAGCCTTAGAGCATGTTGGATACTCTGGCGGGTGGCCAAAAGCGGCGAGGATCTTCTCATCCCAGATGCCACAGAGCACCATCCCAGGGATAACAATACGGTATTAACAGTCTTTGAGACCTTCACATCAAATAATAGGCGCAAGCGAACACTCCGCAGCATTGCCGAAATCTGGCACGTAGTAGCAATTAATCCATGGAGCGACACGGCTATTACCTTCAATGCCAGTGACGAACCTAAATTTCGAACAGCCCGAGCACCAGCTGCACTGGTCCTCAGTCCAATTGTGGACGGCTTTCGACTCACCAAAGTACTCATGGACAGCGGTAGTGGATTAAACCTCATCTACGAGGAAACTCTTCAAAAAATGGAAATAGACTGGAACCGCATTGAGCAAAGCAGCACAACCTTCAAAGGAATCATCCCCAGTCGGGAAGCATGTTGTGCTGGGAAAATCACACTAGATGTGGTATTTGGCACGCCAAAGAACTATAGGTCCGAAGAAATTACATTCCAAGTGGCCCCGTTCAGTAGTGGATACCACGCCCTTTTGGGACGGGAGGCGTTCACGATCTTCCAAGCCATACCCCATTATGGGTACATGAAGCTCAAAATGCCCGGGCCCAACGGAATCATCACTCCCGTTAGTGATCCGGACACAGCACTCCGCGCCGAACACAAAACAGCCGCATTGGCCCTCGAGGCATTATCCGAAGCCCTTTCGGCCGAGGAATTAACTGCGCTACGCTTCACAGTGGACAGGGACGACGTGATACTTGACAAGTGATCCAAGTCCACCTCTTTTAAACCAGCGGATGAAATAGTCAAATTCCAAGTCCACCCAACGGACCCTACAAAAACAGCCTCCAGCGAGGCACAGTTAAACCCCGCCGTGGACGCCGCACTACGAGAGTTCCTGCGCGAGAATTGGGACATATTCGCCTGGCACCCCTCAGACATGCCAAGAATCCCATGCAGGCTGGCCGAGCACAGCCTCAATATCCTAAAAGGATTCAAGCCGGTCAAGCAGGCTCTTCGGCGTTTCTCCGAACCTAAGAGATAGGCTATAGGAGAAGAACTAGCCAAGTTATTGGAGGCCGGATTCATTAGAGAAATAAAACACCCGGACTGGCTAGCAAACCTGGTGATGGTACCAAAGAAGGACAAATCGTGGCGCCTATGTGTCGATTTCAAGGACCTCAACAAGGCTTGCCCAAAGGATCCCTTCCCCCTCCCCCGCATTGATCAAATTATCGATGCTACCGCAGGACACGAATCATTGTGTTTCCTAGACGCATACTCCGGCTACCACCAAATCAAGATGGCGGAGTCCGACCAAGCCGCAACGGCATTTATCACACCATACGGCCCATTCTATTTCAACACAATGCCTTTTGGGCTCAAAAACGCCGGCGCAACGTATCAGCGCATGATTCAAACATGTCTGGAGAAATAGATCGGCAAAACAGTAGAGGCATACGTAGATGATGTGGTCGTCAAAACCAAACATGTCGACTCTCTAATGGACGACTTGAGGCTCACATTCGACAACCTCCGAACATACGACATCAAGCTCAATCCGGAAAAATGCGTTTTCGGCGTACCAGCCGGAAAGCTCCTGGGCTTCATTGTCTCCAGTAGAGGAATTGAAGCTAATCCGGCCAAAATTCGAGCTTTGTCATAGTTGGCTACCCCAACAGACCTCAAACAAATCTAGAAATTAACTGGATGTGTGGCGGCTCTAAGCCGCTTTATCTCTCGCTTAAGAGAAAAGGCATTACCCCTTTATCGCCTCCTTCGGCGCACCGAACACTTCGAGTGGACGGACGCTGCCACAACCGGATTGGAAGAAATAAAAGCCATACTGGCAACCAACCCAATCCTGGCCGCGCCAAACATTGGCGAACCAATGCTGTTATACATTGCGGCAACGCATCAGGTTGTAAGCGCAGTGCTCATCGTCGAACGAGAAGCGGACGAACATAAATTCCCTCTTCAAAAGGCGGTATATTATGTATCCACTGTCCTCACTCCATGCAAATCACGGTACCCACATTATCAAAAGATAGCCTATGCGGTATTCATGGCATCCCGGAAGCTGCGACACTACTTTCAAGAGTGTTCGATTACAGTAGCCTCGGAAGTGCCACTTAATGATATTATAAACAACCGCGACGCCACGGCCGGATTGCCAAATGGGCCATTGAGCTCCTCCAGTTTGACATAACATATAAACCTCGGCGAGCCATTAAATCACAAGTTTTGGCCGACTTTGTCGCCGAATGGATGGAAGCCGAACTCCCTAAAGAGTATGGCGCATACTCTAATTGGATCATGCACTTCGACGGCTCCAAAATGCTGGCCGGTCTGGGGGCTGGCGTCGTCCTGATGTCCCCAACCGGAGATACCATTCGGTACGTACTTCAGATACTGTATACAGATTCCAACAACGTAGCCTAATACGAAGCCCTGTTGCATGGTCTTCGGATGGCAGTCTCCATGGGCATTCAATGCCTGGAGGTGCATGGGGATTCGGACCTCGCAATATCCCAAATAAATGGAGACTTCGATGCCAAGGATCCGAAGATGGCGGCCTATTGAAACGCCGTCCTAAAGATGTCAGCTCGGTTCGAGGGGCTCGAATTTCACCATGTGGCTCGGGAAAACAATCAGGCGGCGGATATCCTCGCCCGCATCGGCGCAAAACGCGACGCGGTCCCCCCAACATCTTTTTGGAGAGGTTGTTTAAGACATCGGTGGTATGGGAAGGGGACACCGGTAACAATAGTCCGGACTCGGCCAAAATGCCCGATACCGAACACTCTTACAAAATCGGAGGCTCTAGCACCGAAATAACACCTTCAGCCCACGTAATAATGGCCGTCATCGCCCCGTGGATAGAACCATTCCTGGCCTACATAACTAGGCAGGAACTTCCCGAGGACCAAAATGAGGCATGTTGCATAGTGCGGTGATCTAAAGCCTACAGGGTCCATGAGCGAGAGCTGTATAAGAAATGCACTACCGGAGTCCTTCAAAGGTGCATCTCTGAAGAGGAAGGGCGGAAGCTTTTGGAAGAAATTCACGCCGGACTCGGAGGCCACCACGCCACATCCCAGGCCCTTATAAGCAAGGCCTTCCGTATAGGTTTTTATCGGCCGACGGCCCGGGCAGACGCACAGGACTTGGTCCAACGCTGCGTCGGTTGCCAGCTTTTTGCAAACCAAAGCCATATGCCACCCACCGCCCTCCAAACAATCCCCACTACCTGGCCTTTCGTGGTCTGGGGGCTTGACATGGTTGGACCCCTTAAAGGGGGAACCCATAAGAAAAAATACTTACTGGTCATGGTGGATAAATCCACCAAATGGATAGAAGCCAAACCTGTTAAAACAGCTGAATCCGGAACGGTGATAGACTTCATATCCGGGGTGGTACACCGTTATGGCGTCCCCCACAGCATCATCACTGACAACGACAAGAACTTCACGGCCAACGAGGTAAAACTCTAGTGCAGCAACATGGGCATCAAGCTCGATTATGCTTCCGTCTATCACCCACAAACCAACGGCCAAGTTGAGCGAGCAAATGGTCTTATCATGAGCGGCATTAAACCCAGATTAGTGCGGTCCTTAAAGGATTCTAACACGCACTGGGTAGAGGATCTCGACTCCGTACTCTGGGGACTGCAGACCACGCCGAATCGCACTCCCGGATATACACCCTTCTTTATGGTGTACGGCGCAGAGGCAGTTTTGCCCTGCGACATAATGCATGACTCACCTCGAGTGCGCATGTATGAAGAAAGAGAAGCCAAGCTCGATCGGCAGGACAGTCTAGACACCCTGGAGGAGGAGCGCGACGTGGCAAAAGCCCGTTCCGCATTTTATCAGCAACAGGCTCACAGATACCAAAGCAGAGAAGTACGGGCCAAAACTTATAACATTGGCGAGTTAGTTCTACGCCTGCCGGAGAAGAAAAAGTCCAAGCTCGAGCCCAAATGGGAAGGTCCCTTCATTATTGACCAAGTTCTGACCAGTGGTGCGTACCGTCTGCGGGATGCATCGAATAATCGACTTGAGCTGAACCCATGGAACACAGCCAGGCTCCGAAGATTCTACGCCTAGCGCCGGACTCAATGTTTGTCTCCTTCCTCTGTCCATTTTTTGCATATACATTATCTGTCTTTTTTCTCTTTCTTTCTTTTATGCTTTCTCTAGGCCTTCAAGGGACAACTTGTGCCTCGCTTGCACATTATAGATGTGCTAACCGTGCTCATTATACCTGGGGGCTTCTTACGTAGAAGCTTAATATCTATCTGGGCTTCACGCCCCGCACATGTGTTATTCTTCCGCATGTACCTTTTCTTCGCCACTATATGCATCGATATGACTTAAGTTTTGGCAAAGCTGGGTTGCCTGGCTCTTGTATTTATGCCCTAAGTTCTCGTTAATTCGGCTAGGGCATAAGGGGAGCACCTCTGTGATTGTTACTGCCGGGTCAGCCGGATGTGTACCATAGACTGGGTGAAGCCGAAAGCTAGCGTTCTTAAGGGAATATTCGGTTGGCGAACAAAAGATGATTTTTATTTATTTATTTTCCATATGTGCCCCCAGATGTTTTTGCCTGCATTTTCTCTCGCGGTACGGACATGCACTTTAGGGCATGCATACCCAGGGAAAGGAACCCTTAACGGAACTATTCTCCCTGGAAGATGTTTCTTACTACCCATGTAATATAACATAACTAGTTGGGCACTTGTCTGTTCAAGCACTAATGACCCCTATGCCTGGTTTCCATGCATACCCTGGTTCTTATATAACTGGGTGGGTATTCGGACACTCTCCGGACTATCAGGTCCCGAGGTTGAAGCGAAAAGGTCCGCCATGACAAATGATCTACAATCCGGCTAGAAGGCATTATACATGTCACTTCAATTACATAGTCACGTAGACTGACTAAATTCCTCTTCTATACCATCCAACTGGCGGTCTAGCCTACAATCCTGTTGGGAATACTTTGCGGCTAATTCTACTTGCCCATACACTAAGCTAATGGGGATTTCTTTCCCATCGGGCCCCACAGGTCCGACCTCGGCCATGTGGTTCGGGTCAGTCTTGGTATACCGCGTCTTCACCATGGCCCAGGCTTCCCTGGCACCTTGACGGCATGCCGATATCTTCCATAATCGGAAGCGCCACCGTGCTCCATTGAGCTTCTCCGCAAGCTCTCCAATGCCTTCTGGCAGGGAGACGGCTGGCCACAAGGCCTGGGCAACACCTTGCATCACCTGCCGAACTTGTTCGTGCAGTTGTGAGAGCTCGGATAGAAGATCACCCGAAGACCCGGGCATCTCCTCCGCGGGACGACCCGTCAGCCTACCTGCAGACATAACTCTGTTAGCCAGCTTCTCCGTCGACCCCTTTTTTAAAGGGTTCGTTCAAGCACTTACTGAAAATGCTGCGTCGAAGCCGCTTATTCTCCTTCTCGGAGTCTGCAAGCTGGGCTCGAACATCTTTCAGTTCCACGCTCAGCTTGGTATTGGCGTCTTGGAGATTGTTTTTCTCCCGCCTGACCTCAGTCAGCACGCGTTCGCCAGCCTTTAGCTGTCGTACAGCATGCTGGTCCTCCGGATTCTCTCCGGATTCATCTACAATATCTATTGTTAGATCTGCAGCCACGCCGCATGCTATATGGTACCTGTCATTCTTTGAAAGAAATGTTACCAGCTGGGGACTTTTTAGGTTCCTTCAATGCGGAAACAGCGGCCCGAAGTTGGGTCTTGCATTCCTCCAGCTCCTATGACAGTCGAGTATTCTTCTCTGTAAGGACCTGCACAATAAGATGATCCTTAAATCAGTTCTGCTAACTGTTTCAAGTCTAAGGGGCTACTGATACATATAATTGTCAGATTTGCTTACCCGTACATCCTTTACATACTGGTTTGTGGCTCTGGCTAGACCATTTTGAGCAGCATGGAGGTACGCCTCTCCAGAATTGAAGGCATCAAATGCCTCTGGTGAGAAGCAAGCGTCGCGGAGTACGGCCTGGCGACGCCTATGATTAATGGCGCTCTCCACTTCTGAATTCGTAGCAGATAGCCTATCCGCATCCTCCGTAGGGGAGTATCCAGCGTCCGCCCCATGTCGGCTTCCGCCTCTATGTCCGGTCCTGGAGCCCGACTGGTGGAAGCGTGATCGGCAGCCTCACCGGACATATTCCGGCGAGCGTTTTTTCTGTTAAAGAAACATGGATGTCATTACATTTCAAGAAAGACGACAACCACGGAGCGGGGTTTCTGTCATACCTCTGCGCCAGCGTCTCTGTCCTGACCGCCTTCCTTTTTGGCCTGCCCCGCCTCAGTGCCTCTTGTTGGCGAGTTGCTGCGGGTTCAGCATGGCGCCCCGAATGCCTTCTAGAACACCATATGTATATGGTAGGTGAAGTGTCTAAAAGGGGATCCTAGTTTTTGGAGTTGGGCTTTTTGGTTTTTCTTACGTGCGACGCAGGAAGCAGTCCGGGATAGTCGGCTGTAATGGCCACCATGGCGTCATCACAGCTTAATTGATAGAACTGCCGGTCTATCAGCTCCACGAATATGTCCGGATCTTCTTGGAGTCCGGGTCCGAGGGCCCAGTCAGGGTCCTCTGGTTGTGGAGATGGGCTGCTGACCTCCCTTATGGCTTTTCGCAGTTCCTGCCGCAAAATGGCAAGGTGAGTACCTACAACAAAGAATGCGGGAAGAATGGGAGTAAGGAGATATAACTCACCCAGCTTGGAGGGTTGTACATGGAGAATCCATCCCGTGGCTTGATGCGGATGAACTGTTGTTCCTCTCCCTTGAACAATTCGGACAGAATTTTTGCTAAAGCGGCAGCGTTGTCCGGACCCTTACGCCCGCAATGGGTGGCGTCATCTTCCCTGTTAAAACACCACAAGGGGTGCCCTCGATATTGAAGTGGTCGCACTCCCCGCATTATGCACATTGACATAACCTCGATTACTGTCAATCCTGATTGAGCCAGCGCTTTAATCCGGTTCATCAGGTAAAGGACTTCTCCGTTGTCTTCCTTCTGGGGGCTCCATGGGCGCCAACTTCGGCGTTTCTTCAGAGGAGCATTACTGAACTCAGGAAGACCCCGCCGAACAGGGTCCGGAAGGGGGATGTCCTCCATATAAAACCATTCCGAAGGCCAGTCTTCGGACGTCTTCTTCGGAGTACCGGACAGGTATCTGGTTTCAGCGATGCGCCATATTTTGGCTCCGCCCACTTCGTGCGCCATGTTTCAGAGTCCCTTCTGTGTGTGAGGGACGAGGCAAAATAACCTTTTCCACAACTCAAAATGAACCTCGCAGCCCAGGAATAACTCACAAAGGGCAACATAGCCGGCGATGTGTAAAATGGAAACAGGGGTGAAATTATGCAGTTGGAGGTCGTAAAACTCCAGGAGCCCGCGGAGGAACGGATGAATCGGAAATCCGAGTCCCCTCAATAAATAAGGAACAAGGCATACCTGCTCCCTCGTATAGGGGCTGGGGAAGCTCTTCGCTTGCTCCCCGCCATTGTAGGTGGCGAGCCCGGCTCGGACGGGCACCATATACGCTGGAGGGAGAAATCCCTTAGTCTGCAGTTCGACTAATCGACTGTGTGGGACTGAATACCTCTCCCAATCACCGGGCTTAGGGCTACGGGGGCGGGAGGAGGAGCTGCGGAGGTCGTCCATGCTGGAGTGGATCTTTCTGAAGCACGCTCCGATGGATTCTCGCTGGGGGAGGATGGTATGGATTTGATCTAATAATCCCCATCCCTTTAATAGACAATTTATTTATCTGGCTAGGGGGGCGAATGTAAAAACTCCCTGGTGCCTCGCATTCATCCGACGCATGGAAGATAGCCCTTATTGGGCGCAGAAGCCAAGAGGTTCAACATTTATGGGACCAGACACTGGTTAACAAACATTCAAAATTTGGAAAAGAACCCGCCTTGCAATGCCGAAGACAACACTGCGCGCCGGACTCATCGTCATTGAAGCCTGGTTCGGGGGCTACTGAGGGAGTCCTGGATTAGGAGGTATCCGGACATCCGGATTATATCCTTTGGCCGGACTGTTGGACCATGAAGATACAAGATTGAAGACTTCGTCCCGTGTCTGGATGGGACTCTACTTGGCGTGGAACGCAAGCTAGGCAACACGGATATGTATATCTTCTCCTTTGTAACCGACCTTGTGTAACCCTAGCCCCCTCCGGTGTGTATATAAACCGGAGGGTTTTAGTCCGTAGGACAACATACAATCATAGCATAGGCTAGCTTCTAGGGTTTAGCCTCTCCGATCTCGTGGTAGATCAACTCTTGTACTACTCATATTATCAAGTATAATCAAGCAGGACATAGGGTTTTACCTCCATCAAGAGGGCCCGAACCTGGGTAAAACATCATGTCCCCTGCCTCCTGTTACCATCCGCCTTAGACGCACAGTTCGGGACCCCCTACCCGAGATCCGCCGGTTTTGACACCGACACCGACAGTATATATTTGGCTAATTGTAAGAAGAATGTGTACCTGGGACATTGTCGGTTTCTTCCGAGCAGGCATGCCGTAAGAAAGAAAGGCAAGCATTTCAAAGGTGAGGTGGATCACCGGACGAAGCCTCGCCACCGTACTGGTGTTGATGTACATGATATGGTCAAGGATTTGAAGGTAGTCTTTGGAAAGGGTCCTGGCGGACAACCTATTCCGAATGACGTTGACGGACGCGCACCCATGTGGAAGAAGAAATCTATATTTTGGGACCTACCCTATTGGAAAGACCTAGAGGTCCGCTCCGCAATCGATGTGATGCATGTGATGAAGAATCTTTGCGTGACCCTGCTTGGCTTCTTGGGCGTGTATGGGAAGACAAAAGATACACCTGAGGCACGGGAGGACCAGCAACGTATGCACGGAAAAGACGGCATACATCAAGGTCATGCCAGCTACGCTCTTACCAAATAAGAGAAGGAAATCTTTTTTGAATGCCTACTCAATATTAAGGTACCGTCTGGCTTCTCGTCGAATATAAAGGGAATAATAAACATGGCAGAGAAAAATTTCCAGAACCTAAAGTCTCATGTCTGCCACATGATTATGACGCAACTTCTTCCGGTTGCATTGAGGGCGCTTCTATCGGAAAACGTTCGATTAGCCATTGTGAAGCTATGTGCATTCCTCAATGCAATCTCTCAGAAGGTAATCGATCCAGAAATCATACCAAGGTTAGAGGATGATTTGGTGCAATGTCTTGTCAGTTTCGAGTTGGTGTTCCCACCATCCTTCTTCAACATCATGACGCACGTCCTAGTTCACCTATGCAAAGAGATTAACGTTTTGGGTCCTGTATTTCTACACAATATGTTCCCCTTTGAGAGGTTCATGGGAGTCTTAAAGAAATATGTTCATAACCGTCCTAGGCCAGAAGGAAGCATCTCCAAGGGCCATGAAAATGAGGAGGTCATTGAGTTTTGTATTGACTTTATTCCTGACCTTAAGCCGATTGGTGTTCCTGAATTGCGGCATAAGGGCAGACTGGGTGGAAAAGGCACGCTAGGAGGGGATCAAATAATATGTATGGACGGACATTACCTAACTGAAGCACACTACACAGTTCTACAGAATTCCGCCTTGGTGGCTCCGTATATGGACGAGCACAAGAATTTTCTACGCTCCAAACACCCGGAGCGGTCTGATGACTAGATTACATGTGAACAAACCAGGAGTTTCGCTGGCTGGTTGCAGACACGTACCATGCATGACGCCTCTATTGAAGATGACATGTACTCGCTGTCCCAGTTACCATCTTCGAATATAATGACTTTCAAAGGGTATGAGATAAATGGTAATACATTTTACACGATTTGATGTCCGCTTTGATGCAGAAACCAAGACGGGAAAGGAAACATATTACGGTTACATAGAGGAGATATGGGAACTTGACTATGGATGTGGTTTGAAGGTCCCTTTGTTTCGGTGCAAATGGGTCAATATGACACGAGGCGGGGTAACGGAAGACCCGCAGTACGGATGACAACAGTGGATCTCAACAATCTTGCGTATGCAGACGAACCATTCGTCCTAGCTAATGATGTGGCACAGATTTTCTATGTGAAGGATATGTCTACCAAGCCGAGAAAAAAAAAGATAAGGAAGCGAATGCATCATATGATGAGCCAAAGCGCCACATAGTTCTTTCTGGGAAGAGAAACATCGTGGGAGTGGATGACAAGACAGACATGTCAAAAGATTATGAAAAGTTTGATGAAATTGCTCCATTCACAGTGAATATTGACCCGATCATCCAGTTAAATGATGAAGATTTTCCATGGCTACGGCGCAAAGGGACACACGCGAAGAAAAAGTTTCACACCCAAAGATCTGGGATGTGATCAGCTTCACTATCATCACTTTCTTCTGTGTTTCACACCCAGGAGGGAATCTCTGTAATAGTTAGGGTAGTTATGTGTTTTGGCATTTGAAACGCGGAGAAATTTTATGTGCAAACAAATTCTTTCATGCATTTACTGATTTTTTTCAGCTAAATGACCCTGAAATTGAAAAGCATTTCAAATGAACTCAGAAAAGTTTGAAAATTGGCATGGTATCATAATTTCACCCACATAGCATGTGCAAAAAAGTAGAGAGGGTTACCGCAAAAACTGGATGCACTTCGTGTACAAAATGGACAATCTCTTTCGAAGTATCAGGGTTTCGGACGAAAACTCATCCGTTACAAAGGCATTTCATTTTTAAATAACCTAAGCATTACCAAATTGAATATAATGATAAAACACACTAATATTAAACATAAGAAAAAGAATCACTGAAAAATCTATTTTCAAAGTTAAGTTATTCACAAACTAGTGATTCACACAAATTTCAAATAATTCAAAATTTAAACTATTCCAATTTGTAAACTGCCGGCACTAACAGAAAGTTTGTAATCTTTTGTACCTAAAGCAAAAATATTCACAAAGAAACTCTAAATACAGCAAAAAACAACTCAAAATAAATAAAACAAAAATAAATAAAGCTAAAAATAAGAAAATAAAAAACCCCGCCTATTGCGCCACAGCGGCCTGCATACGACTAGAAACCCAACCTACTGTTGGGCCAGGATGCAGGCCCGCAAAGGCCCAGTAGGCCCACAGGGCAGCACAAAACATTTAGGCCCAGTAGGCCTGCTTTGGAGAGGAGCTCGAGAGAGCTACCGCACTGGGGCTTATAAACCAGTGCGGACGCCCCTCGGCTAGCGAGGTGGGACAAAACATGACGCACCGCACCTGCGCCAGCGCACCCACTTTAGTACCGGGTGGTGGCTCAAACCGGTACTAAAGGGGGGGTCTTTAGTACCGGTTGGAGCCACCACCCGATACTAAATGGGTGCCGTTCCCGCCGCTTGGCCTGGCCAAAACAGACCTTTAATACCGGTTGGTGGCTTCAACCGGTACTAAAGGTTGTTCTATATAAGAAAACACTTAAAACAATTTGTCAGTTTATCATCTCTCCCTCTGCTTCTTTCTCCTCTGCCCCGTCGCCGCCGCCCCCATCGCCGTCCGTCGCTGTCCCCGTCCCCGTCGCCGCACCCCGCCCCGTCCTCCCGTCGTCCCCGCCCGGCCCGTCCCCGTCCCCGTCGTCGCCGCCTCGTCCCCATCCCCGTCGTCACCGCCCGTCTCCGTCCCCGTCGACGCCCCCGTCGTCATTCCTCGCCGGTGAGCTCCTGCCCCGGCTGCCATGTACCACACACACACATTGTTTTAGAAATGTTAGCAATTTTTCTGTTTTTTAGTTATAGAAATATTAGAAATGTTAGTTATATAGAAATGTTTTTTAGTTATAGAAATATTAGAAATGTTAGTTATATAGAAATGATAGTTATATAGAAATATTAGAAATGTTAGTTATATAGAAATGTTAGTTATATTAGAAATGGTAGTTATATAGAAATGTTAGTTATATAGAAATGTTTTTTAGTTATAGAAATATTAGAAATGTTAGTTTTAGTTATAAAATTTAGAATTTGCATATATGAAATCACAATCCATCATTTAAAAAATGTTACTTTACTTTTGCGGCATATAGTATTTGTTGTCGACAATGCCCGGCCCGCATCCTCGCCGTCGACCAGTTCGCGACGACGTCCTGCTTCAGAGGACCCATGTCCGGGACTGGGCTCCGCCGGGCTGGTACTTGGAGGTGCTACCTTTAGGGGCGCGACTTTTGAACCCCGCCCCAGGTCCCGTCGTCGACCCTGATCTCCTTTGGTGGCGTTCGCGTGGGCCACTTTCGGTGCGGAGGGAGCCGGCCCCGCCGGAGGTGGTATGTCGCCGTGTCAGGGAGGAGGACGAGCACGTCCATCGCTACATGGCTGCTATGGACGTCAGGTTCTCCAATACCTGGCAGGTTCTTTCGGGAGATCACCCGAGCTATGATCCAGTGATGGTTCCTTCACTTTGGTTGTCCACCGCCCGCGCCTTAGGAACCGCGAGTGGCCTAGATTACTCTCTAGTATTCGATCTTTATTAGCTAGCTAGCTAGCTAGTGATGTATTCGATATATAATATTCGAGATGATTTATTCAAGATTATATATATTATTCGAGATGATGTATTCGAGATTATATCTATTATTCGAGACGACGTATTCGAGATTATATTCGATGATGCTTATTATGTACTATGATTGATTTAGTTTTTCCTTATTAATTGATTGCATCCATGCATTGTAATTTGAATATATTTCTTTTGGGTTAGTTAAATAAAATCTATGGCGGACAATACCGGCAGAGAGGGAGAAGAGGCCCTGTTCAATATCATACGCAATCCTTGCGGGCCAGATAATGATCAGAATGAAGAAGATTATGACGGCTCTGAATATCTAAACAACACCGGGGAGGGTGATATGATATTCGATCGCGACGACCGAATTGATGAAGTCATGAACTATGAACATGATGAAGAAAATGTTGATCTTGAAACAACAAACACCGGCGAGGTATATTTATATAAGCAGGCATCTAGTGATCATCACATGTTTTAAATGACTTGAAGATATATATTAATGAATCGATCTTTCTTCTTTCAGCCATCCGGATCGAGCAAATCTTCAGGTAGCAGGTCGGTACGAGGCCCGAACAAAAAGTTGAAGGAGGGTGCAAAGTACAATATCGAGGCCATCAAACCTAATGGCGAACCATTAGCGCCTAAGAAGATTGCGGACATGTTCATTCGTCAGTGCAGAGTTCTTGTGAGGGACCAACTCCCGATCTCCCTTCAAGAATGGAGAGAGCCAGCAAAGCCACGTCCAGATCTTACTTTTGTCGATGACAGACAAAAACTTCTGCTTTGGGAAACGCTCATGGATCATTTCACCCTACCAGATCATTTCATAGATGCAGATGTGGAGAAAGTCAAGGACGCTGCTCTTAGGAAGATGGCGGTTGCATTCAACAACCACAAGAATCGTGTATGGAACCAGTACGTCAAGGGAGGAAAGAAGACTCCAGTATTCAAGGGAACACTAGAGAAGCAAAGTGCTCATTGGGACGATTTTGTGAAATTCAAGGAATCGGAATTATCTAAGGAAAGGTCGAGAATAAACAAGCCCAATGCCGAAAAAAGGATAAGTTCCATAAGCTGGGGTCAGGTGGCTACGCGGTGGCAATGCCCAAGTGGGATAAGTCTGAGAAAGAGATGGAGGATGCAGATGTCACTCCAGAAACATTGAGCTGGCCCCCCAGGTGCAGGACTTGGTTCTATGCGCATGGGGGGAGTTGGACCCGAAGACAGGCAAAGTTTCAAAGAAGGCATGTATGAAAGGAGCCGAAGATAAGCTACTTGTTGCAATAGAAGAGGCTCGATCAGGGGTGTTCCAGCCCAATAGAGAGAACAACGAGCTTATGCGTGCCCTGGGAAATCCTGAACACCCAGGAAGAACACGAGGCAAGGGTGCTATTCCGTTGTATGAGGGGTTTTCGGACTGGAACGCCGACTACAGAACCCGTGCGAGAAAGAAGATTGTGGAGGAGAAGAAGAGGAAGATGGAGGAGGAGCAGAGGAAGCTGGACTATGAACGCCTTCAAGGCCTAGAATCAGCGCACGCAGACTTGGCAGTCAAATTCCAGCGGTAGCAGGAGCAGATCGACTCACTTAGCCAGCAAAGGGGGGTCTCAGCAGCTGCAGCAGCTAGCGGATGATCCAGCATTGGATAGCACCGTCCCATCCATGCCGAGAAGCAGTGTGGGTTCCGCTCCGGGCGATGCATTGCTGGATAGCTACCCAGTGGATGATATCATGGAGAACACTAACTGCGGGCTACACTTCAAAATGAAGAACATATCCATGAAGGTGGCGGACGCTGTTGCTTTTACAAATCCGCCCGAGGCAACCTTCCATTGCAACCCGATTCCAGCGGGCTATGCTCGTGTCTTGGTTGATGTGGTGGTGGACCAATATTCGGGGCTAGAGCTTGACATTCCTGGAGGTGACGAGGAGCACACATTGGGAGAGGCCAACCATCGTATCATCCGATGGAGAAAGGATTGCATCATCTTTCGAAGGCCACCGACACCGCGTCAGCCGACTCCTCGTCGAAGTCTGCCACCGAGTCAGTAGACTCCCACTCCTCCAAGTCCACCAACGCGTCAGGCCACTCCTCCTCCTCCAAGTCCGGCACAGCTTCAGGCCACTCCTCCTCCTCCAAGTCCGGCAAAGCGTCAGACCAGTCCTCCTCCAAGTCTGGCACAGCTTCAGGCCACTCCTCCTCCTCCAACTCAGCCACGTCATCCGTCTCCGCCGCCTCAGCAATCACGAAAGAGAGCCGCCTCAGCTATGGTGCATAGCGGTACAAGTCGAGGTAGTATTGGAGGTACAGGCGGAGGCAAGCGATTTCAATATGGTCCAAGCAGCCTCGCGCCTCTTCCGTAGAGGCCTTACGACAAGTCCGAGGAGGAAAATGCAGCCACATCGAAGGCCGGGGTGGAAGCCCATTTTGCACCGAAACCGCCACCACCGCCAAGGGAGAAAGTGCCTGAGGAAAAGATTGATCACTTCATTTGTATGGCTAGACCACCAGCTCCCAAGCCTGTTGACACAGACTATGAGCGCCACCTCAGGAAGTTAAATCGAGCACATCTATAGAAAGAGGCGAGCTCGAGCTCGAGCAAATCAGCTGGCAAAAGGAGCGGTAAAACCATTCCCCAGCTGGGAGAACAGGCGGCACAATCAACCCCCCCGCTTGTTGTGCCAACAACACATGAGAGTACACGTGCCCAATATTATTGTGGGCAAACCGTTAACGTTCCCAGGCTGGGCGATGTGGTAATAAACGAGGAGCATATTGAGCAGGCTGAAAGGCTCATGATCACTGTTGGACAACTCCTCGACATCGAGCCCATGTCTCAGCTTAGAGAGGAGGAAATAAAACGGAAATATGTCTGGGGCCAACCTTTGGTCGAGCCAGACGAGGTCAAGAAGCTCCCAACGAGAATGTATGAATTGCATCAATGGTACATGGAGATTACCAAGATTTCCAATCGAGAGTCCCTCATGGTGAATGTCAAGAAGGATCATTACTACCATGAGAAAGTTGTGTTCTTTGAGTATTCAGAACTATTTCAGTTATACAATCAAGACGCACTCGACAAATCTATCGTCAGTTGCTATTGTCTATAAGTGATTTCTTTCTGTAATTTAAGTCTCAAGCTAGCTATAGTGATCATTTTGATCAATAATTACCTGTAATTATCCTCACTATATTCTTTTCTGTGGTATTATGCAGGATGAAGATTTATTAAATGAAAAAAGGTGGACGCTATGGCATTGGGTTCATTGACCCAAATACCATTAATGAATACACATGGAAATTAGATCCATATTATGAAAAAAGTGTAGAGGAAAGCATGCTAGAGTTCTTCAAGCGCCTCAATACCAATGAAGATATACTACTTCCTTACAACTTCGAGTGAGTCACACTGTCTTGTACTACAAATTTTGCTTACTAGCTAGCTACATGTTTTTGCTTACATATGTCCGCTTAATTAAGACATGCAAACGTGTGTGCATGCAGATTTCACTGGATCTTGTTAATATTAAAGTTGATGAAGGAACAGTTGAAATACTGGACTCACTACCTAAAAAAGCAAGTTACTACACCATCTTGTTTGGGATAGTCAACAGGTAATTTCAATCATTATTAACTATATCTCAGTCTATTTAGTTCATCATTTCCTGATATGAAATATTTAATAACCCCTTTATTCATTTTCTTTGTCGGCGGGCAGGGCTTGGGCAAAGTTCATCAGCGTCACTCCAAGCCAATGGAAACGAAAGCTGAAATGGTATCGACCCAAGGTAAGTAATTAAGTAGTACTAGCTAGCTAGCTGCCATCTCTTTAATTATCATGATTGATTAATTATTATCGAATCAAATTCCATTCTCGTAAAGGCCCTGAAGCAGGCGTCGGGGAATAATCTGTGTGCATACTACATTTGCGAGAACATTCGCATGATGGCGTCCGAAAGGAGAAGATCTCAAAGACAGGAGTTGGTACATTTGTCAGAACACTATTCACAATTTTTACACCATTATCGATATCTAGTCACAGAACTAATACACATGCATATTGATCTCCTTCTTAACAATTCAAAGAGGTGCGGGAGCATCTCCTAGCAGAGGACCGCATAGAAGCAATTCAAGAGGAAATAGCGGGATTTTTGCTCGACCAGGTCATAGATCCCAAAGGAGAATACTATTACCCGCTACCGCCCCCATGAACCACTTACAATTGTCATAGTGCTCCGAAGGCACCAATTAGGCTAATGCCACTGGCTCCGAAGGCACCAATTAGGAGAAATTGTATATAGCTAGCTAATTATATATATATATATATAGTAGCACTATTCTGATCCCAGGATTAGAATAGCTATTCGGATCACGTCGCGCCATATAAGGAGCCGCGGAGCTGTTCCAGAGTCTTAAAAGATAAACCCATCCGAACTTCCCGTAAACAAACAATCTCTCGGCTCCCACCTTATCCACTCCCCCGCATCCACCCACGAACCCCCCGACAAACCCCCCGCCGCCGCCTGCCTCGGCCCCGGCGCGCCTCCCTGGCTCCGGCGCGCCCCCCGCCGCCGCCTGCCTCGGCCCC